>NC_136793.1:16375034-16542534 GCF_951216825.1 Electrona antarctica | reverse complement strand
ATCCTGCTCATTACTGTGCACAAATGTATACATCTTTGTGTTTGAGCACAAATGCATTTTGAGAACCCCCACATTTTCAGTAAAGCGTGCACGCTGTGCAGCCCCCACACACCATCATTCTACAGTTCAATCTAGTTGAATACCCCTGCTGTAGGTTACAACAACAAACAGCTGCATATCAATGGTAAGGTGAATACTGTGCATGTCAACCAGTGACCATACTGTATCTGCTGCATGCTTGGACACACCTGCTTATGAGACAGACATTGACCTGACCTTTAGCACATAAGATTGACCTACTTATAAGAAATTGATTTTATGTGACAGTTATTCTGTTCATTTTGTAATTGTATTGTTTTTACATAATGCAGTACAATAGAACATCACTTTGGGTGTGGTATGGACACCATTTTGGATTTGGCAATACATAATTAACTAGTGATGGGAGATTAATCGGCAAACACATCGGTATCGGACGATTTGAGTTGTTTTTAGATTAATCGGCATCGGTTTGATTAATCAGACCGATTACGTTTTTCAATAAACTTTTCCCTCCTCCTTTTTCGAACATAGTAACTGCGAGAGTGAGGTCTAGCCAACACCAACTCGGGATTCCTGGATCGCTGCCCTCCACAATGTCCTATCCAACATCAGGTTATTCAGCTCTGCAGTGTTGTTAGCCAAGCTGTCGCGCCGCAGCACGTCTACATAGGTGGTACGCTTCTTTCCCCCCCCTGGCTTTGCCCTGGGTTTGGCTCCCATAGTCAATTTACTTGCCTCAAGTTCTGGGTACCTGACGCAGTGCCCTGCCAGCCTCATCCTTCTCTCTCTGACTTTGTCCGTGACCCGTGGTAGGTCCCCATAGAGGTCCACATTTCTGATGTGACACCTAGTGCCATTCGTAGCATTCTTGTGTAGACTCCATCCAGGGATTTTTCCTGTTGTACTGTGAGGGTCCATGTCTCGACAGTATCTATGAAAAGCCGCCTCTTAAGGTCTTCTCCCATGTCTGATTTCCACACTCTCCTCATCCCGTGCAAGGCTTTCCAGGCAAGTGCTCTCCGAACCTTCAGATCCTTTTCAGTTGAGGCAGTCCAGGCCCCGAGGTACTTGAAGTCCTCGACTCGCTCGAGCACCGTCCCGTCTGCAGTGGCAATGGTTTTGTCTGTGTTGACTGTCATTACCTTTGTTTTCTTGGTATTGAGCTTGAGGCCGAACTTGGACCTTGGCTCGAGTCTGGCTGTAGCTTGACTCTATCATCTGGACCAACTTTTCTGGAACTCCGTAGGCACGTAGAATACTCCTGAGTTTCCCCCGGTGGATGGTGTCGAAAGCCTTTTGGAAGTCAATGAATGTGATCACCGCTGACAGGTTGCGCTCCCATACCCCTTCCAATATCCTCCTCAGTGCCAGTATCTGCCCGACTTTCGAACATAAACATAAGTTAAGGATTATGAAAGATCATTATTATTATTATTTTTGGACGTTTATTTCCTTTGTCTTTTCTCATTTATATTTTAACAAAAAATGAAATGAAATTAATTAATCGGTCTGTCTTTACAGATAAACAAGCCCAAAGTAACAGTTTGAACAGATCTACAAGCTCACAATATTATAAAGGTATTTAAGTTAGATGTGACTTGCCTAAGCCTGTAGTGCAGACACCCTGTTACATGTATTTTTCAGAATAGACAAAATTATAATATTTCAATACAGAATGAGATCGACATTGGTAATATTGGTTATCGGCCATAACAGCAATTAATTATATCGGATATCGATATCGGCCAAAATGTCTCATCGGCACATCCCTATAATTAACTGATCACTTTCACTGATTCACCCACATTCCTTTAGTCCTAAACCCCCAAATAATGATGAATTAGTATTAGTTATAGCCATTTTAAGCTCCTGGCAGCCATATTGGACGCCATCTTGAAAATGACGCCTTTCCAGAACATATATTTTCCTATATTTTCAGTATATTCTTAAGCATGCCTAGAGGTACCAGAACCAATTGGAAAAACCTTTTCTATCATTTTTGGGGGGTGTATTACTATTTTTTTTCATATTAATCCATGCAATTTTCGCCTAGTGTTATAAAATAAAATGCATGATAGCACTCATAAAGCTACCACGGGTGCAATGCTATCACATATTTTCTAACTCTAGACATGTATACCTTCACAAAAATCACTATGAGCCTTATTCGGCCAGATGGTACAGACCAACCCCCCTGGCTCACGGACTATTTGAGTCCCGGGGAGACTCATCACATTTCTGTTTGGGATCTTGAGCTAAAAAGTTGGTGCTCTAGAGACTTAACACTACAAATAGTCTGATTCACCACATCACACAACTCCCCCGGAACACATATAGCCTCAGAGAATCTCGTGCACGCACACAAACGCGTATGCACGCTCTTACGCACACATGCATGCACGCACACACGCACGCGCGCACGCACGCACGCACGCAGGCAGGCAGGCAGGCTGCAGGCAGGCAGGCAGGCAGGCAGGCACACACACACACACACACACACACACACACACACACACACACACACACACACACACACACACACACACACACACACACACACACACCAGTAAGACGCCCTGAGGGCATGGAGCTGACCAGAACAGGTCAGCTCCATATATGGAGATCTAAGGGTGGCAGCGGGGGCAGTGTCTTGAGTGTACAGGGTTTGATGAGGTCAGATCAACATATGGAATGTCAGAACAGGTCAGCTCCATATATGGAGATCTACGGGTGGCAGCGGGGGCAGTGTCTTGAGTGCACAAGGTTAGATGTGGTCTGGCCATATATGGAATGTCAACATATGGAACAGGTCAGCTCCATCCAAAATGTGCTGACCTCATCACATTTGTGATGATTGCAATGGCCGTTTTTAGCCCAAGAGTGTTTTTTTGTGCAAAACTAATGCTTGGAATGGATTCAGAATCATGAAAACCCCCTAGTTTGACATGTCACATGCTACGGCATAAGGAAAGTTTGTCATTTTTGCCTTATATAGGATGTCAATGGTACGGTCACATATAAACTCCTATACAAAATGTACTCAATACCGACAGCCGGTCAGCAAGTGGATTCATGAATGTATGTATATAGACAATATTTTTGGCCAATAAAAGAAAACTAGGCCTTTAGACCAAATTTCTACACAAAGATTCATTTCCCATTGACAATGAATTGAGGTTTTATGTTATAATTGTGTCTGAGCAAAACAGTATTTTTGTTAAATTCCCATTGACAATGAATGGAGAATTTACGTGTGTCTGAGCAAATCGACATGTTACGTCATGATGATGTACGATGATAAGAGATTTTTTTTCCCAGTAGTCTAGTCATATGGCTTGGCCGTGATACTGATGCTCGTGTACCTTTGCCAGATGGTAGAATGAACAGAACAGTCCATTGCTGCTGACTAGGACCTTTGATGATACTCTTTATCTACTCAACTCAGCACAGAGTGGTAAATAAATAGGCACCTGTTGCAGCCAATAGAATAATATGAATAATTATGCTGAACAAGTTCTTGCGACAAGAGTATGTTCAGAGAGACAGTATGACAGATACATGTAGACCTATTGGTCAAATAAAAATAATTAGGATGACAAAAATAAGAAGACTAAGAAAACAAATTAACATAATTAAATATCTTGAAAGATTAAAACAAGAATGTTATTGAAAAGAAAGTAGAATCTGGCTTTGAATGTGGCCTTTAGCTGCCACCTAGTGGTGGCATCCTAAAACTATCATATTATTTGAAACCATATCTGCAGGTTCACATCATGGTTATACATAGAGGATGGGATGGGTTTTCTCTCTCTCTCTCTCTCTCTCTCTCTCTCTCTCGCTCTCTCTCTCAAAGGTTGTGGAATGCACAGCACAGTAAAATTTGACTTGTAAATCAATCATTTCTGTAATCACATAGATATAGGCCTAATTAACCCCCAATCCGAATTGCATTCCGAGCAAACTAACCAATAAATTATTTATGTAATATTGACTTTTCTCTTAGCACTCTTCACTTCTATTCTATGATCCTATTTGTCCTCCCTGCTGACACAACACCGTCATTCTGGACCTGTGTACACAACTGTCCCCTCAAGCTGCAGATGCTTCTGGGATTCCTGACAGATTGAGGGCACTTTGTAGGGCACAGGTAGGTACACCACAAGGATGTGTGCTGTGCCACTCCAACCCTATTTTCTGTAGGCAATACATCTGGCCACTTGTCCATTGAACCACTCAGGATTTTACTTTTACTAATCGTACACTCCTCAGTGTCCTCACTCCTCATTATGAAAAAAATCAATTATCCATGCATGTTCAGACTCACGTAGGCTGCGATCTGATTGGGTGGCCTCCAGTTTAGCAGCCCGCCTCCTCGATTAAACTCAGGTCTGTGTGTGTGTGTGTGTGTGCGCGCGCGCGCGCGTGTGTGTGTGACACACGCCTAATACCGTAGGTAGGAATAGGATTGGCTCGTTTGTCTGTCAATCGAACAGCTGGGCACGCTAATTTAGTGAACGCCCACCAAAACAAACCAACACATGATGAAACACAGGACAAGTTAGCGTCTTCGAAGTTAGCGAAAATTGTGACGAAAGAAACATGGAGGAGAAACTAAGACCACAGCAAAGAAAAGGGAATGCCGTTACAACAACACGGACTGGGAAAGTACCGGTATTTATCCGTAAGTGAAGCCTGCAGTGCAAGACTCACAAACCACGTGCTGCAGGAGGCTGCACTGTGTGCTGTGTGGAATGGATGTATGGGACCAAAACAAGATTCCAACACAGATAATTAGAAGGTAACAGCAGCTGAAATAACTAGTGTTGTTTATACCAGTGGTTTCCAAACTTTTTCATGTCAAGGACCCCCAAATTGACACTAATTTGCCCGCGGAGCCCCATTTGAAAATATATGCCAGGGACCCCCATAAGAGAAGTCGAGAAGATGTTTACAGCTCTATAGCAGTGATTCAACCTGTTTAATTTCAAGGACCCCCAGTTTGACATGCATTAGTCCACAGACCCTCATTTAATGGCATTTATATCTCTGGGACCCCCAATGTATAGTAAAACCAAAGGTAATAAACTCTGAGAGTCAGCAGTGTTTCCTGCAGGAAAAAGCTTAGCCCTAGAATGAATACAGTTGAATACAGTACTGTATCAACTGTATCAGTACGGCTTCGCCTCGGTGGTTAAACGGTGAATTATCTCCCGACAATGACCACCTAGCCAGAAATTATCCCTTACATGTCTGTTTCCCAAACCAAGATGGGGACAAGTCTGCACCAAGCCACTAAAGGCTAATTTATACTTTGTCATTATGACAAAGTTGTTTACTTAAAGTATGAATTAGGCTTGTATATAATGTCAGTTTTGTATTGTCATGTCTGTCATGTTTTGAGAACTATCAGAACTCCATTCTCTGAGACTCTGAGAATGGATGAAGTCTAGACCTGTGAGTGATTAAGTGATTGTACTTTGTGTTCATTGTGTTGCTGAAAGGTATGAGGTGATATAACTTTTTGAGTGGTGCAAACCACTCCAACAACTGGCTTTGTACCCGTGTACCCGTGTTCGTACCAAAAATATGAGCATGGTTACTATGGTTGCTATGGACATTACGTCAGACCACAGCTGATCAGGCTATATAAGACCTCGCACCACTCAGTTCACAGTACACAAGTGTGATTTTTTTCTCTTCGTTTGATATTTACTTGAGTATATCGTGCACCATTAGCAGAAACACCTAAATGAAACATAGTTATGAGTTTTGTAGAGTTTAGCAACGCAATATTATTGACATCAGACTGACTGTTTACTATTTTGAAAGACAGATATATTCAGAGAGATATTCAAATTGTTCAACTAGCCGATCTACATGAACACGCTGTGAGCCTATAGATTGGCTATTTCAACTATTCAAATGTATTTCAATATATTAAAAAGGCAAAGAAGTTTAGGGATAAGGGGTTTATTTTAAGTTTTATCCCACGATTTTGTAACCCATTTTTCACCCCTGTGTCAATTATCTAATGTGATCCTGGGCTCTACACACCCTCCGCCAACCTAGTCCCCATATATGGAGGACATGGGGAGAGCAACGGACTTGAACTCATGCTTCCTTCATGCCTGATCAAGTGTCCAATAGAGCTGGGATCGGGCTGACTTTATACAGCCCGACCCGGGCCCGACACCGACAGCTTTGTGTCCGAACCGAAACGAGCCCGACCTTAATTATTCATATATGCGTCCGACCCGGGCCCGAAACCGACGCCCCACCCCCCCTTCATTTTTCTTTGAGGAAGGCACTGACAGCAAGCATGTTATTGTTATAATGTAGGCTACAGCTTGCCTTGCCTGAATGTTACATTTGGACATCATCACACTGTGTCTTGTAAATTACCATGGACCATTAATATCTATAGCCTACTACTATGATAGTGGGCGCGTTCGGAAATAGTGCACTGTGCGCACTGTGCAATGCAAACTAATAGGCGAGTGCGCTCCCGGTGCGCATTTCCGAACGCACCCAGTATAACACGTCGCACCGCACACGCTCACAACACACACACACACACACACACACATGCAGTCTTACCAGCATTGATGATTGATTTGACATCGGCGATTCTGCATTGGCAATATTTAATCCACACAGCGTGTTCGTGCAAAATTGCACTCTTAATAAAGTGCTATTCAATCAAATAATCCGCGCCAGCGGGAGGCGATTATTGGTAGCCTCATTTGCCATGGTCCATGGGCAGGATCGAGTTATTTACTCATACTCAACTCTTCACTGTTCAACAGCTAATGAATCAAACTATTTATATTAATCCAACCATCGCGGTTTACATGTTGTCATGGAGGAGGAGGATAACATCCGCAGTGGGTGAGTTCAACCTAGGCTAACGCCGTAGGCTACGCCTCTCTTCAGTGGTTCTTCCAGCTGCGCCCCATATGTAACCTCAGTCCCTACGCTCATTCTGTAGCTCCTGACCTACAGAATTAGCGTAGGGACTGAGGTTCACATGGGGCTACGTTCGCTGCTGCTGCTGCTTGCAGCGGTGCTTCTGCTTGCAGACAGTGCGTTGTCACGCTGCACCACCTTCTACTCTAAAGTGCACCATGCGTCCTGGTTAACCAGGAAACACAGAGAGACTAGGATCGTTTTTATTCATATTTACACTTTATTTTCTATATATCAACAGCATGGCCGGCCCAAACCGAAGCCCGACCAGCAATTATGGTAATGAGCCCGACCCTAGCCCGACCCGTCGGGTTTCGGTCGAACCCAGGACCTTCTAGCTGTGAGGCGACCAGCAGCCAGGCGACTAGCGTTCCACTACAACTTGATCAACCATTCCAGCCCAAGGACTTCAACTTCCCAGGGAGACGTTTTGGAAAGGAAACATTTCACAGATCATTCCAGCCTACATGGTTTGGAAAATGGCCATGGTTACACTACGTGAAGGACAGGGACTGTGTCATGTGCTTTTCTTGCATTTCTGCAGTGGAGAAAAAACTGATCAGTGAAGATACTGTTAGGCTCGACAACACTCGACAACACGTTTGTTAAAGGTGGTTTTACTAATTGGCGCAAATCAGGAGGAAAAAAAAGGAGCATGAGAAGTCAGAAGCTCACTCGAAGTCTGTGGAAAAGTTGAGTAGTAGGGCGCACACCAATCAATGCCATGCTATCAGAAAGTCACATTATGACATGTCACATTATGACATGGCCTATGTAACCACTCAAATAATAATAAACCACCTCAAACAAAAACAATGTTTAATAGCCTTGATCATGCAGATATACAATAGGCCTAAGTGGTCATCACGTCACGTCACATTCCGTAGGCCTACTTGATACTTGGTGAGACTCCGGTACCGTGTCAGCAGTCAACACCGCCACAAGCAAGTGTCATACCTAGATACAAAATGGCCGGGGTTCAACGTAACATGGTAAATATCAACTCTTTTATTTATATAGACTACCACAACAGTCGAGCAAGGAACGTACTGGAGCTGTTGTTTAGATCCATTAGCTTTCTCGGGCGCAAGGGGATTCCTTTCAGAGGGGATACTACTAGTGACGGTATTCTGTATGAGTTAATGCTGGAACGCACATATAAGCTCCAAAAAGAAAATGAATGGGTGCGCAAGAGAGATAACTGGATGTCGGATACTATCCAGTACACAGTGTGTGTGTGTGTGTGTGTGTGTGTGTGTGTGTGTGTGTGTGTGTGTGTGTGTGTGTGTGTGTGTGTGTGTGTGTGTGTGAGAGAGAGGGAGAGAGAGCAGGACAGAGTGAAAGCAAGGTTCATGGTTCAATAAACATCAAATGTCAATTATGTACTAAAACTATACAAACAATTCTAGTCCGCAAAGAAGTGCGGAATTTTGAAATGGAAATTGTGTAGGAACTCTGCACGCATATTCAGAAAAGCACTGTGCTAATGACGCCTATTAATGATTCACTTAAAACAACTTGTACTTTTTACTTTGGCAATGTATGTTTTCTCATTCCAATAAAGCCCTTTGAATTGAATTGAATCAAACAAGTGTCCTTGTTGTGTTGTCTTTAGGCAGTAAGTGTTCCCGTGCCGCCCAACACAGCTGTGGGACCTAGAACTAGAACTAGACATGTCAGCAGATCACTAGAAGATACAAAGTATGTTAAAACATTCTTCTACAAAGAACGTCTGGGCAGCAAAACTTCCACCATGGAGTTCAAACGAGGACTTGGTAAGGATACACTCTTTATATATAACATCATTCATTAAAACTTTTGGCAAAATATTAACTTAGTTTTACTTAAATTCAGTGATAGTTTATTTTTTATCAAACCTTCTCCACCGCATTCAGGAGATCCTCCAAAGTCTCTCAAGATCAATACAGGTTGGTATTGTCCGCAAAAAGGACATATTATATTTTAACAGGGTAGACACTTTGCAAATATTATTCATGTATTAAATGAATAGCTTTTGACCAAGTACGGAACCTTGTGGGACTCCATATGTTACCTTATTAGCCTAGTCGATGTTATTTAATTGTTTCGGTCGGCAAGGTAACTCTTGCACCATATGATATCTCTCCATCTTATTTAATAAACTGGGATGTATCATATCTCCATCTTATTTAATAGACTGGATGTATCATATCTCCAGTTTATTTAATAAACTGATGTATCATATCTCCAGTTTATTTAATAAACTGATGTATCATATCTCCAGTTTATTTAATAAACTGGATGTATCATATCTCCAGTTTATTTAATAAACTGGGATGTATCATATCTCCAGTTTATTTAATAAACTGGGATGTATCCAAAGCTCAAACACTCCTACCGTATACTTTCTCTCCTCTATTGCTGTTGAGATTTCTTCCACCAGTTCCGTCACAGCCATCGAGGTGGACCTATTCTCTCTAAATCCATACTGGTGGTTATAATAATTATTATTTATGAAGCGCTTTTCAGAACAAAGTCACAAAGTGCTTTACATTGAATATAAAATGCAGTACAATCTTTTTTCCTCTGTCTGTAAAGGAGAGTATAAAGGAACGTTTGTGGACAACTTGCGTAAGTACGCCACTGCCTTCCTGAACAACGAGGGCGGGACGCTGATGATTGGGGTGGATGACAGCAGCCAGGTGCTGGGGAACAAGATCAACTTCCATCAGCAGGACAAATACCAACAGACAGCAGATTCCGTTTTTATGAAATTCAAGCCTCGTGTCTGGCCTGGCACCAACTACCGTGTGGAGTTCGTGCCTGTCGTAGCTGGAGTGGAGGAGATCCCACCCGGGGAAACACCAGATCTTAAAGACCTCATGGTTAGGGACGATATGAATAGTACACATCACGGTTATTGTGGCAAACATTATTGCGATAACGGTATTATCATAATAATCTAAATTATGCTTAAAGCTTAAAATGCCACTTTTGTTGTTAACCACTTGAAACCCCAACATCCATAAAAATAGCCGATCTACAAGCTCACAAAGCTTTGTTATTTGCTATTTTTGGCCAATCAATTTGTGTAGAGTGACAAATGCTCTAAGTGGTACTGCATTTTGCAGCTCAACAAAAGCTAATGTAGTTTCTAGTGTATGACTGAGGACAATTTCACGATAAATTACAATTCCACGATACAATTATTGTGTTTTTATCACGATAATGACGATTCTCATCCTGTCCTCAAGGTGCTGTGCATCACCTTCAAACGCCCTGCGGGCTGCAGAGAGCTCTACCGGACAGAGCAGGGAAAGGCAATGGAAGTGTGCAGCAAATGACTACGGATGCCATCCATGACTGGTATAAACAGGTAAGACTGCTGCAATCTCTGCAGACACCCTGGTTAACAATGACTCCAAATGACATCCATGACTGGTAGGAACAGGTAAGACTGCTGCAGTCTCTGCAGACTGTCTGTATGTCTTTGTGTCATCGGGTATCCAAAATGGGGCATCAGATGAAGAAGGATCGGCCCCGCCACTTCCCTGATCACCTGGTCCATCACTCCTACAATGTGGCCTGGATTCCCACATCCAAAAGATCCAAATACAGCCCGCCCCCAAAATGCGTCTGCCTGGACACAATGAGAGCTGCAACCCCTAACTCTGGTCCATACTCTAATGCCTTCATTAAACGTTTTACCTACTCACCAATACAAAGGTGGCTTGTGTAATTAGAAAGCCTACTTTCCTGGCCGCACTCTGAGCCCCCCAGCACACGAATAAAATTGACTTGTTGGCCAGAAAGCGATTGTTTTTCCATTGGGGAAAAATAAATACTTTTAGTTACTCCACTGCGCCCTCTACCGATATTGCCGAGAAAACCCTCATAGAGAAGATTTTTCCTCAGGTGAACAAAATCGCTTTCTGCCGAAAGCTAAGCTGAGCTACCGTGCTAAACTAGGTAGCTAGGGCACTGAGGCGTGATTATGTTCACATTAACATGTTAAACATGCATTAATCCTTTCATTAATTCACCTTGCGCATGCACGTGTGTGTGTGTGTCACTGGCGTAACTCGGAAACATCTGACAAAATGGTCTCAGAACTGACGCTTTCAGAGAACCAACCCCCCCCCCCCCCCCCCCCACAATTTTTTTTAATAATAATGTAAATAAAATAATAATATATGAATATCTATTTGTCTGTCTGGTCAGAGGGAGAACCTTAGAGTATATATATTAAAGATGGAGTGCCACAATTTTTGTATTTTTCCAGTTTTTCATGCGTCTATGAGGTGACAGTACTTTATTAGACACCCTGGAGTCGTTTTTATGTGCAATGGTGTATTAACTTTGTATTTAGGGTTTCTTCCTGGAGGCTGAACTCTTGACAGTCAAACGGGCCAATGAAATAAACAGTAAAATAGTGACATCACACTATCAGCCCCTCCCCTAACCCCTCCCCCTTTATCATACAACTACAGCTGTGGGTGCGGCTTCAGTTCAGATGGATCACCACCCATCACCACCCACCAGGCAAACCAGGCATACTTAATGAACTGGTGGGCGTGTCCACATAAAAGCATGATTTTAACAAATACTGTACACTTTTTGGAAAAAGTTCTTCCTCCTTATATCCTGCCACCCTAATAGACAGCGCAACACCCCATCCTTTGTCCGCCTTCTCCTACCAAACCACACCGTTTGCACACATCTCACCATGCACAACACCAACAGCATGCCTGTCCAGACATCAACCACTACTTTGCAGCCATGCAACTGTCATTTACAGTACAATACCCATTTTTATGAAATAACACATAATTGCGCAAGACCACCAGCCTACGTCAAAATCGTCACCACTTTACCGAGTAAAGTCTCCCCATATTGCGTTGCTACGTAACTCTAGGATGAGCCGCCCGAAGGGCGGCGAAATTCTAGTTATAATAATACCTGATGATCATGTTTTAGGGTGGAAGAAATCGTGGCACTCTATCTTTAATAGAGACTGCACTGGATTTCTCCTTCCATCCATTTGCATTAAGTTGCTCAAAAGCGCATGAGGCGATTTCACAACTCCTTCCGGGTAGGAACAGAGTGCATTCTAGGATGGATTGGGCCAAATCGTGAACGCGCTGGCCGTTGAGTATCATTGCACGCGGTCACGTATGAAACAGCGTTCACGTGTCATTGCCCCATAATGTGAACGTGCGCAATGATAGTCAACAGACCAGCACTGGCTCGAGCTGCAATACCAAATTCGGCCACTATGTCCATTTTGCCTCAGGGTTTCCTCCGGGTGCCGTCTCTATTAATATACAGTATACTCTAAGGGGAGAACGCACACATTGTGTGTTCGGGGCATTGTAAGCATCGGCTTCCCTGATTGGCCCACCCAATTTCACTGTTTCACACATCATATAGGAAAGACAATTCAATCGACAGATTATATTTAGCTTCAATCCATGTGAAAACGGCATGTGTGTAAGGTTTGTTTTATTTCCATTAAAGGGGCATTCCACTCATTTTCAACATTTTACTATGTCATTAATATACCTTAGAGCTGTTGTGTGGAAATAATAAAAAAGTTCCCCCATTCTGTGTTTCCTAGAACTAGAGGTCTGAAAAAAATCATTAACATGGTGAAACACATCTTGATGATGTCATCAAGATGTGTTTCACCATGTTAATGATTTTTTTCATAATTACAGTTCTGGGAAACACAGAATGGGGGGGACTTTTTTATTATTTCCACACAACAGCTCTAAGGTATATTAATGACATAGTAAAATGTTGAAAATGGGTGGTTTTCCCCTTTAAGTACTCCTCCCTCTCCTCTCCTCTCATCTCCAGTCATCAGCAGAAGGGGTGAGCAATCAGCCAGCCAGCCAGCAAACTCAGCCACCTAATCCAGCCAAGCATAGCTTGAAGAGGAAAATTGTACGAACACAACAATGATTTATTTTTGAACACATTTCATTCACTTGATTCATAAACACATTGAGCCGGTAAAGATATATCGACTCTGCCACCGGATCCAGACTAGCCTGGACTTTTATTTAATTTGACCCCAGAATTAACCTCAAAATGAACCGGAAGCTAATCGCCTAAAGCTAATGTGGCTACTGTTTTTTTACAAGTCATCCGAAGAGTTAATATTGTAACCGCAATCCACGAGGTAGCAACGATTTAGTAATGAGCCACTAACATCCCGGTTTTGAAAAAAGCGTTTTAAGAATGCAGTTATCACAGATGTCTATATGGCCGCGGCCATCTTGGTCAGCGCACTAATGGCTGTTTACCACTAGCTATAGCAACTGCAGGCGCAATAATTGCTAACTGTCTATGTGTGTGTCTGTCCGTCTGTCTGTCTGTATGGCCCTCATTTATCAACCGTGCGTACGCCAAAATATGGGTGTACGCCGAAATTACCGCAACTTTCGGCATTTACGATTTGCGCCAAAGCTTGAATTTGAACTTGAGCCAAGACAAAAATGACGTCTGGTCGGGAGCTGTCGTACGCTTTGTCCTCGGCTGTTTTTCTGTCGTACACAAGTGGAGCAGCATTGTCTGAACTGCTGACAGGCATCTAAACATAGACAAATGTAGAAATAATAAATAATAAAGGATAAGAACTATTCAAAAAAAGAGTTGAAATTCCTGTTTCCGTCTCATTTCCAATACGTTTGAAAGTATATAGATTAATCAAGTATCCTTCAGGATAATAATAATACTACTACTACTACTAATAATAATAATAGAAAAAAAAAATACATATCTAGCGTGTTGTAGGCCTAAAGCCATGCACCCCCGCATCAGCCAGGTGACAATAATCACAAGTGATTTGACCAATTACAAACATGAATGTAGATTCACGCACCTATTTAAATGAGCCTTGCCAGTCATCTGATCTCAACAATGGCATACCTGGCTCTTTTAGAGGACGTGAATGCAGCAGCAGCAGCAGAAGAAGTAATTGAAAATGAGGATGAGCCCCGTGAACGCCTCAGGGCCCAACGGGTCTTCAGAGACCGGGCTGACCTCCTGGCAGAGGATGACGGATGGCTGATGAGCCGATTCCGTCTCCCAAGACATGTGCTTATCGAATTATGTAACAGGCTTGATCCCCTGTTGAGGAGGAGCACCAGGCGCTCACGCGCCATACCTGTCCATGTGCAGGTGCTGTCCACGTTGGGGTGTCTGGCCACCGGGACTTTCCAACGTGAGATCGGGGATAGGTCTGGCATCTCACAGCCCTCCATCAGCCGAATGATGCCCTCAGTGTTGGAGGCTATTAAGTCCCTCACTGAGGAGTACATTCGTTGACGACCAGCAAACCGTGATTAAGAGAGAATTTTATGAGATTGCTGGTCTTCCGAATGTGGTTGGCGCGATTGATTGTACGCATGTGCGTATTAAACCACCATCAGAGAATGATTATGCATACATCAATCGCAAAAACTACCATTCCATTAATGTGCAGGTGATCTGTGATGCCAACCTATCCCTCCTCAACGTGGTAGCCCGGTGGCCTCATGACTCCTTTATTTTCCGAAACGGGAATATAGGAATCCAACTAGAGGCTGGTGCACTGGGCGGCAGGAGCTACCTCGTGGGTGAGTATAGGCTGTGTTAAATATCGAATACATGTATTTTAATGTATTACATTTACTCAATTTTTTGTGGGACTTGTGTTCTAGGTGACAAAGGCTATGCAATGGCTGACTATTTAGTCACGCCATTGCAGGATCCAGCGACTGCCCAGGAGCGCAGTTTCAATGCCGCTCACATCAAAACCCGTGGTACAGTGGAGCGCTGCATTGGCCTGCTAAAGGGTGAGATGCTTGGTCACATGTGTATACTAGTAGCCTAGCTCTTTATTTTCTGACATTTATTATTTGTATATTTACGTTTCATGCATTCGTTTGTATCAAAGGCAGGTGTATTTGCTTGAGCAGCAATGGGGGCACGCTGTTGTATAAGCCAGTGAAGGCATGCAATATTATCTTGGCCTGTGCGGTGTTGCACAACATTGCCCTGGTAAACGGCGTGCCCCTGGACGAAGACGTTGAGCTCCAGCCAGATGAGCCGATGCCCATAGACCCCCCACCGGAAAACCCCTACCCGAGGGCTAGACAGAGGAGAGAGGACCTCATAAGGCGGTTCTAAAAAAAGTAAGTTAAGTATACAGTTTGGAATTGGCCCAGATACGTTACACATGTTAAAATGCACTTCACTTTTTTCTCACTTCATTCAAAGAGGGTTTAAAAACATTGGCATATAACAGCAAAGGCAACGAATTGAAATATGGGCACCTATAAGCTCGATGTAAAATCAAGGCATATAGCAAAAAAGACCCTTGTTTAATAAATACTCTTTGCACAATGTTTACTCCCAAATTGTTATTTATTTATTCTGCAGTTGGCTGCCGACTCGATCCACACTCTCCGTGAGGTTTATAATGGATCTATTTATGTCCCTCAGGGCCTGAACAATGTCACGCTGCCCGGCCAGGACCGCGTCGTTCAGCACCAGGGCTGTTGCCTGAGCCTGGCGTGGGGGACCTGCAGGAGCAGAGGAAGGGCGCGCGCTCTCACCGCGAGCCCCCCCTCCCGCACTGCTGGCTGGCTCTGGAGCGTTGGGCGCGTGAGGGGATGGACGCACTCTGCCACCGTGCGCCCCCCCTCCCGCACTGCTGGCTGGCTCTGGAGCGTTGGGCGCGTGAGGGGATGGACGCACTCTGCCACCGTGCGCCCCCCCTCCCGCACTGCTGGCTGGCTCTGGAGCGTTGGGCGCGTGAGGGGATGGACGCACTCTGCCACCGTGCGCCCCCCCCGCCCGCACTGCTGGCTGGCTCTGGAGCGTTGGGCGCGTGAGGGGATGGACGCGCACTGCCACCGCGCGCACCGCTGCTGTGAGCTGGTGGCTCACCACCGCTGCAGCTAGGTTGCTCTGAAATGACATTGGATAGGCCTAATAAATAAATAAAAACTTCAACCCGTATTTGAATGTGTGAATGTTGTACTCATTTCCTATAGGGTCCAATGATAGGTTTTGGTTACTGGTATATGATATAGGCTAGTTTACTTACCATCATCAGACACGGCAGTGTCGCCGCCGGGCACCTCCAGTCCCTCAATAGACTCGGGTCCAATAATAGACACAATTCTTTGCTCCACCTCTGTGAGAGTGAGGTCTGGATCAGCCTGGTCAGAGGATCACAATGGAAATAAAATGAGCTCCCGATTTTTAAGCAATTACATTTAATCAACCCGTTAATTTTGTCTCAAGTAAACAATCAACAATGTCATATAACATAAAGCTTTATACCTGACCACCACCAGTCAGCAGCTGAGCCTGGCGGATCTGGGACGCTTTCTTTTTGGTCCACATTTTTATGTCCGACCACTTCTTCTTGACCTAATGAACTGTATAAATTAGCCCTTTTCCAAATAGGCTATCACATATGTATTTATTATTCAAATCTATTATAGATTTGTATATCCAAGTATATTCAAGCATGTCAAACAAACCTCTGCTCTTGTCCTTAACACCTGGGAGACGCTGTTCACTCTGTCGGTGATGCGAGTCCACACCTTTGTTTTTTTGTCATTCCCGATACCACTATTGGCGCCGGCAAATAGCACTTTTTTGTTGAGATCCACCTCGGTTGTGAGAACGTCGATTTCGGCATCGGAATAATTCCGTTTCTTTGCCGTCTTCCGTTCGGCCATTGCTGCAAAACCGAGGGCGCGGCTAGATTTTATAGGGCGTGCCAGATTGATTTCAGCCGTCACATTTATTACTGCTAGGAATGAAATTAGGAAGGATCAGCTGTCTGCGATCACTTTATAAATGCCGACCCGACGTGGGTGTACTACGAATCCTACACAAGAATTTGTGGCAGAATTTACACTCAATTGATAAATGAGGGCCTATGTCTTTGTGTCATCGGGTATCCAAAATGGGGCATCAGATGAAGAAGGATCGGCCCCGCCACTTCCCTGATCACCCGGTCCATCACTCCTACAACTTGGCCTGGATTCCCACATCCAAAAGATCCAAATACGGCTTTTTCTCTTTTTTGTTTCTTTTTTCTTTACCCAAGTGGTTCTCAAACCTGTTCATGAGATAGAAGTTATCACCAAAATGTTATGTATGGATATACAGTAAGCCTAAGTGGTCGTCACGTCATATTCCGTAGGCCTACTTGATACTTGGTGAGACTCCGGTACCGTGTCAGCAGTCAGAATACCTTGATACAAAATGGCCGGGGTTCAACGGAACATGGTAAAACTCTTTTATTTATATAGACTACCACAACAGTCAAAAAACATGCAGCTTCCATAATTAATATAACAAAAAAACGTTTATAGATAGCTAAACGTATTAGCCTACAGTACGTTATAACTTGTTTTTGGTTTGTTTGTTTGTTTTTCTTTTTTTTGTTTACAGTTTTTGTACCATTGATGATGACGTGATGATGTGATTATGGCAAAACCTCACTTAAATAATAATCAACTTTATGGGTCTATAAAAAATAAATAAAAAATCCATCCCATCCAATTTCACTGTTTAATTAGGAAAGACAATTCAATCGGCAGATTATATTTATCAATCCATGTGAAAACGGCATGTATGTAAGGTTTGTTTTATTTCCATTAACTACTCCTCCCTCTCCTCTCGTCTCCAGCCATCAGTAGAATTCTACAGTGGGGAAGTGATGGCCAATCCACTCAAAACCAAGGTCGAAGTAAAGCCTAAGAAGAAAAGGGTACGAACACAACAATTTTGTTTTATATATAATTTTTTCCCACAATTTTGTAACCCATTTTTCACCCCTGTGTCTAATTATCTAATGTGATCCTGAACTATGTACACAGCTTTTCAACCCTGGGTTACAGTTATGTTTACAAACAGGAAGAAGGGCACACACCAGTATTGGTGAGGTGCTAACAAGGGGCCAGTGAGGCTATTCAACGTTGAAGCTCTGGGCCCTAGTGGTAGGAGGAGGGACTACAGGCGGACCCGTGGATTCATGACCGGGAAACCCCGTGCAGCTGGGCTTTAACATTGTGTCGTGACGCAGGACCATCATTTGAGGTCCGGAGGAGGGACTTCCGGCAGTCTTCCGGGTGCTTCAAAACGCCACTGAGCAACTTCCACTGACATGAATAGCTGGGGGGGGCGGAGCTTCGCGCCAGTTCAGTCTCTATCCTTTTATATACTCTATGGGTGCTAATGGCCTTGGGCGGTAGAAAAAGAGATAAAAGGCCGCACACCCATTTTAGCCACGATGCTGAAAAATGTGTTAAAAAGAAACCAACGTTTCGACCTGTGTGGTATTCTTCAGGAAACCTTAGGGTTTGGTTAGGTTTAGGCATAGTTGCAAAAACGAGAACTGTAAATCAGAGCGACTATACTGGCCAATCTCAGCAGGGCTTTCCTACCAACGATCATTGACAACACATGGCTTGCTGTGCTTTATCCCAGGCTGTGGGGGCCAGCCGTGTATGATGTGATGCTTGTGATCACGCCAGAGGGCGCAATCTCCCATAGCGAGCTATTTAGCGTATTTGATTCTAAAATCGTGTGTGTGTGTGTGTGTGTGTCACTGGCATGCTATTAACCAATATCTACAATTGCTGTTCTAACTTCTTAGGTTAAAGCCAAAATAAATCCCAAGACTGAACATTTTCAGACTAATTTTCAAACGATGTGGCGAACCCACCAAATTTGCATCGATCTACCCCTGTCCTAGACAGCGATAAAAGTCAGTGTAAAATTAAAATAAATCATAAGAATGGCGTAGCGCACACCACATTTTGGGGTTGTAAAATGATGTTTTCCCAAAGTTGCCTTTACCGAATCCATGTGTCAATCCATGCTTCATTTTATAGAAGCAGCTTTTGAAGTTATGTTGTATTATATTGCTAGTCTGGCCAATCAATAAATACTCATTGCAATTACTGTAGGGCTTGACTTTACAGCCACATGGTGCATAGCAAAACAGATGAAGACACTTGTAGGCATGTAGCCTTCAGTAGTCCATTATGCACCTTGCATTATAAGCTTGCAAGTGAGAACAAAAGTCAATTACAAGAGAACCCATTGGTTTGGCAACTAAAATGGGATACAGTGATTGGTGGGCAGTGGGCACTATACTATCTGGGCACTTTGGCTATTTTGTCCAAAATGTTGTTATATTTGAAAATAAATGTGCATGGTACATAATTATCATTGTGCCTAAATTCATTAGCCTCTGTCTGTTCTAAGCAATCCAGCCCCTGCCCATAAATACAAGAACCATTGTGGAGTTTATCACTGTCTTCCCTGAAAGTTCCATTCTATATTCTAACATCAGTATTCAGTAGAGTTGAGCAGGAGAATGTAGAGGCTGGCAGACAGGAGGACAAGCACCGATGCACGCAGCTAACGGCTACTAGGCTAGTAGCTAGCAGCTAACGCAGAGAGTGCTGCTTGCAACGAGGCAATACACATTTGCGTTAAAAATAAATCCTCCACAGTATCACTGCTCTAAGCTAATTTAAAAGAAAACCTCTGACTGCAGTGACTGTCACTGTTCTGGCCTGGGTAGAGGGAAATATGAATGTATTTAGGCTCTTCTTCTTCTTCTTCTTCTTTTAGTTTCCGGCAGGCTGTACACTGGTATGTGTAATGCTGCCCTCCTCAGGCGATGGGAATACTATCTATATCCACTGTAAAGTTAGAATAGTTCCCCTCTTTGTACACCAGAAAGTGACGTGCCCCCATTCCCTCATTATTCTTCCCTTTATTGCCTTTCACCCGAGCCCAGTTGCCTGGGTAGGGCGAATCCTTTCCTCAGGGTGTTGTCCAGTTCTTCTCCAGTTACATCCATCACATTCAGGAACCTCCTGGCTGCGTCTAGCACCATCTTGATTCTCTCAGATTTTGTTTTGATCTCCGCCGCACAGTTAATGACCATCGCCACGAATGCTAAGAATTGTCTCTTGTCCATGAATAGCACGTTCTTATCTGCCGACCTTTCTGTGTTCTCCCCTTCTGGATGTGCTGGTGTTGCTGTCACTCTCTCGTTCACTCTCTTAACCGCTTCCGCGTACGACATTCCCCTGGATTCTTCTCTCATTCTCTTCACCTTAACCTCCGTCTCTTTCCTTGGGCACTGTGGTGCCCCTGCATAGTGCTCACCACTGCAGTGAAAACACCTAACTCCTTCCTCTTGTTCTTTACACCCTCCCTCACAATTGTCTTTCCCACACCTCCCACATCTTCTGATTCCCCCACACACCGCAGCAACATGCCCGTACTCCTGGCATTTGAAGCACCTCAGTGGCGCCCTTTCGAATGGCCTAACCCTGTAACACAAATAAAACATAGATTCTCTCTGGCAAAACACTTCCCTCGAACGTCAGTCGCACTGACTTCGTTTCCTCCCGATCTCCTTCTCGGTACCTGCTTAGCCTTCTTACTTCACTTATCCCCCCCACCTCAAGGAATACCTTTGTGTCCGTTGTCAGAGGGACCCCACTGATTACTCCCCTCCTTATTTCTCTTTCTCCTAGCTCGAAGCACCTTACTGGGCACCCCTCAAAGTCGACCATCTTTACTGCCCTTCCCTTCTGGTCCTTATCCCTGCACTCAATGATGACCATCCCAGTCCTTGTTACCCTTACCAACTTCACCTTCCCAATTTGTCTCTCTACAAACTGCCCCACTTCACTTGCATTGCTAAAGACGCCATCCTTCTGTCCTTCAGCAATCATCCCCACAGCAAACTTTTCTATTCCCCCAACTGACCCACTTGACTCGCTCTCTTTCTGTTGCTTTTCACTTCCCGAGCTATTCTTATCAACTCCTCTCTTGTCTTCTTCCATTCCCCTTCTTCGTATCTCGCGCTCCGTCTCCGACTCGTCAGATACGGTCGGGTTGTAAAACGGACTAGTTTCTCTCACTTGTCTCTCGTCAGACATGGTCGGGTTGTAAAACGGACTAGTGTTTCTCATTTGTCCCAGATCCTCGTCGGTCATAGTCGGGTTGTAGAACGGACTCCTGGACCTCGACGGCTGGGGGCTGGATGGGTTGTACCCCCCCTCGTTCTCCGCCGCCTTTCTCGATCGCCCCTTCTTCCTCCCTTTTCGCCTACCTCCTGTGTCCTCCGCCATCCCTTCGTATCAGCCTCACTATTATTAATATCACGCTTGACACGCTATGCCCAAATTCAATTGTCCCGCAAGACGCAGCAAACACCATCCGGCTGGCTGTCAAACCCGGCGTCTCTCACAGTAGCACCGAAACTTCCACTTCCTCTGCCTCTTCCTGACTCACTTCAGTAAGTCCCCTGAGTGTGTCGTATTTAGGCTCTCTCTGTCTCTCTCTCTGTCAGCAGCACCTCTCTCTGAGTCTGAGTGCAGAATGATGCAGAGAGCAGCGGTCTGCGGAGAATGCGTGAGTGGGGAGTGGGAGGGGCAAGCACGCACACTAGCTTCTTAAAGAGACAGGCTGCATTTTCACGGATTTGGCCATCATATCGCTACACTATACACATACTCCCCCTTAAATATTATTTTTGCGAATCTGCGCCGATCTCATAAAAACCGCTATGAAATCCTCAGGACGGAAATCCGTCCCCAGGACGGAGAACTTTAAGCCCTACTTCTAAATGTTTTACACCCTTTATATACAACTTTGAAACGTACATTAGTTACGTCACCAAGAATGGTGTCCCTCTATTGGCCAGTGGAGGACACCAACATACATACATACCCAGTCGATACATATCCTCTACCTACCAATTTTGAAACTTACTTTAGTTTTCCAAAGTTCATTATAGATAATATAATATACAGTATTAGACACACGACAGGACCAGAAGATATTACACATATGAAAATAACACAATGCAATATGAAAACAACGGAACATAACACAATACAATATGAAACCAACAGAAATTTTTAAGGAGTTTCTGTCCATCAGCAACGATATAGGGATTAAGTGGTTAACTAGTTTGGAGGATGATTCCTGTAGCATGATGGATAAAAGGATGTCTTCTTTCTTTAATGATTTACAGGTATCTCCCTGAATCCTGAGAAATTGAGCCAACGTTAAGAACAGTTCTCTGAAATCGATGACGCCCTCAAGAGATGACGCCCCAAAGTTCTGTTGGGTATAAAGGTTTTGTGTAAAAAAACAAACAACACAAAAAAGACTTTTATAATAACCTAGTTACTTGTTGGTTAATTGTCTCCACCAGGCAGAAGGCATGGGGAGAGAGTATGTTTTGCACTCCGTCCGTGTGTGTGTGTGTGTGTGTGTGTGTGTGTGTGTGTGTGTGTGTCCGTCCTTCCTTCCGTCCGTCCGTTACCAGCTAATCTCCGCCACCGTTGGCCCGATCCATGCCAAACTTTACACACACACTCCCTGGATGCCAACAACAAACCTCTGCCCTAAATATTCTTCAATGGCCTTTTATAGCGCCACCATGAAGCCGATTTAGGCAAAACACATTTCTGTAGATTACTCGTACACATTTTATCCATACATCACACAATTCGGTATACACTATCTTCATAGTCATGTGATCAACACGGATCTGCACCATTTCCAAACACAAACACAGTGTGCAATTTCCGTGAAATTATACACGCACATTTCCACTAGGCCGAGGATGACATGCCACTCATTCTTTTCCAAATCAGCCTGGCGCTATAACAGGCCAATTCCTGTTTTTAGCTATAACTGCATCGATCTGTATACAACTTATGTATGCACACTCCCTAGAGGCCATGGAAAAACATTGTCTCTGCATCCCTCCACATCTGCCGGTTATAGCGCCACCATGAGGCTGATTTCTGCAAAACACATTGCTTATGTTAGTCGCACAGATTTCATCCAAATCTCATGCAAATCGGTAACATGATCTCTATAGTCATGTGAACAAGACGAGTCTGTTGGATTTCTCAGATTCTACACTGATTGGCTAACATTGCCTTCCAAAGTTTTCAGGAGTGGCCCGTTTTGTTCAAAATGCTGCACATGTCCTGCTCATCCAGAATTCTATCCTCAGAGATGCTATGAGTGATCTGGCTCTGCATTTCCTCAACAAAAGAAAATTGTTGCAAAAAACAAAAAAACATGTTTATATTACTCCTAAACACTTTGCCAAACATCTCACACAGTCCTATCCTCCTGGTGGAGACCTGTGCCCAGAAAGGCACTTTTTCTAGTTGGCCATTATTGTGTTCCTTTTTTTTCTTTCTTTTTTTTTATCTGTTCTTATGGGTTTTTTCTTATGGGTAACTCTTACTGTTCTTATGAATTGAAATTTTGAATGTCGAATGTTGAAAAGTAACATTACATTGTTACAATTGCATTAGCCTGAGCTAAAGCTAGACCTTTCTGGCCTAGATGGGAGGGCCGCGGCTCAGATTTACGCACCCCCACCATTGGTTCACCGATCTGTCTGTCAGCCCCGGTCTCTCCTCCCCCCAGTGCAGCACTATTGTGTCGACCAGAAGCAGAAACCACTGGTTGCTGGAGTATACCATTCTAACGGACTGTCAAAGTTATTTCCACAGAGTCGGCACACGTTGGTTTTTTTCTTAGACGGTGTGGTAGGTTCTTTAGCCATTCTCCTCATTTTCCTCGCATAGCCTCGTTTGAAGCTCCACTGGTAATGATTTCCTCACGGTGTTATTTTGACGGGTGCACACCGCTCAGAGCCCTGACGTCACATCATTTGAAGCGACGCCTACGCGGAAGGGTTGACTCCCACGTTTAGGCCAGTGCAGCCCATGCGTAAATCCAGGCTTTTATTTTTCGCGCAGTCGAAATGAAAGGGTATCGAGGCTACTATAGAGAGTATGCGCATGCTTAAAATGAATGGCACATTGAGTGGCAAAGCAACAGGCAAAGTGAGTTTAACATTGTTTAATGTTGTTTAATGCAATCAGATATGACTTTTCTGTGTGGATGTATGGGCTGTCAAGGCCAGAAAGTAGTTTTTTGCCACTCAGTAGGCGTTCCTGCATAACTTCCTGGTTTGATGATGATGTCACGCGCATACCCTCTATTGCATTAACACACACATTGTGTTAATGCACTTCATTCTACTTGTAGATCGCTTAATTTTCAGTCCCGGGGAGACTCATCACATTTCTCATTTGGATCTTGAGCTAAAAAGTTTGGGAACCATTGTGCTCTAGAGACTTAACACAACAAATAGTCTGATTCACCCATCACACAGCTCCCCCGGAACACATTATTGTCACACCCACACCAGTGTGAGCGCACCTGCACCAGGTTCTACGCTGAGTAGCCAAGGTTACTTAGGCCGGCTTTAGACTGCAGTCACATAAAGTCAGATCCGATTCAAATCCGATCTTTTGGCCCGGTCATTCACACTACCGTTTGCAAGTGACCAGATCCGATCTGTGCATTCAGACTGATTTTAACAATTCAACGCAAAGCCGTCCTGCATCGACATATCTGCTTTGGTTACCGTGGTAACCGAGTTGTTTTTTTCCGGTTTGCAATGCCGTCAGCCCGTTGATCAATATCACTCACACACACACGAGAGTCATTACTGTATTTTTTTGGACCCACATTAATGAATGAAATAAAAAAAAGAACACCCCCCCGCAGTACAATTGCACAAATGAACCTCAGCTGCGTGGATCTCAGCTGATTTCATTCCACAGTGGCGAGGCGCACAAACTGATGCCTTTCATCATAACATTTAAATATTAAAACGGCGGAAGTAAACACATATGTTTAGCTGTACATTAGCGCAACTTCATTTAACTTTGCCATTGTTTAATTAATATGTTGATAAGAGCATGGGATTGTCTGTGAGGGAAGGTTTTTGAAACATCGGGTTTCATGGATCATGTGCGCTGCTGCGGCCTCGTTATTAAACACTACGTAATTAATGTTCACTGCATTAACATCAAGTTCCATATGTTGTCTAATGTTACCTGGCTACAGGCTTATTTGGTCACAAACATGTTTAGTTGTAGGCTTGTAGCCTATATTCCATCGTGCGCCGTCCATCATTGATTATGTTGTCCAAAAGAACAGATCTGCAAGCTATCAACACGCCGTGTCGACAGCTTGTATGTCTGTTTTCTGGGGGGTAGCCGACCCGACGCACGTTACGCATTGAAACAATGCGTAACAACAATCTCACATTGCAGATAGGACAGCGTGTAGCTGTTCTCTACCATTCCGCGAGAAATATCCTAATAAACGGCCTTGTTTCTGTAGCCTACATTTTGAGAAGATATATTGTAGGCTACGGAGGCATCATCCAGTGCGCCTCCTCTCCAGTGATATGACAGGAGAAGCGTCATTTCACATCCTACCCGGTTTGCATTTAACCGCCTCCCTTCGGAATTCCAATAACTTCTTCATATCGCTTAACTGTGTTCCAAAAATAAACAAATGATCACAGCGGTTTAACTCATGTGGATATAAAGAATCAACTGACTGAGAGAAAACGCGAATGTTACTGCCGCCGAATTATTAACATTTTCGCTAGAAATAGACTTTATCAAATATGAGTGACTGACTGTTGTAACGATACAGAGACACCTCCCTGACATTAAAAATTAATTAAAAATGAAACTTCTGTGACCCTGGACTAGGGGATGAGAAAGTGACGTCAGGACTTTGGTAGCCTACACTACGGCTCCGCAGTATAGTGCTGACATAATGAAGAGACATTATTCCTATAAAACAAACGTGTGTTGCACTATTGTTTTCCTCTCTTTTCTGTCCTGTCGCTTGTTTTCTTTTGCTCTCGTTTGGTTGTTTTTCTCTGTCTCTTGTTTAATACATAAATTAAAATACTACTCGCGCTCTGTAATGAAGTCACGTCAGTAGCGCTCGGGTCGCGCTGCGGGTGACGTTTGGACAGCTTGATATGTGACTCAGGTCACTTCATGTGGTCGTTGCATTCAGACTGAGACAGATCTCCTCAGATCGGATTTAAATCGGATTTGAAACCACCTGACTTGAGTCACATCCAGAGGAAAAAATGACCCACGCTATCCCTACCAACGACGCCTCTGCCTTTTCCCATGACTTTAATAAAACCCGTTAAAGGTTTTTGCTGCCTGCTTTTGAATCCAATCCTTTCTGGTGCCTGACACATATAGCCTCAGAGAATCTCTTGCACGCACGCACGCATGCACGCAGGCACAAACGAGCGGACGCACGCACGCACGCACGCACGCACGCACGCACACACACACACACACACACACACACACACACACACACACACACACACACACACACACACACACACAGAGAAGGAGATCAAAGGTTCAGTCAGACAGAAGGTATAATTGAAATGCTTTTTCCTCATTTTTTATCCTCACCTATTTCACCCCGCTCCTTCATCACATCAAAAAGAGAAGCGAAGAGAAAAATGTTAATCTGGACTTCACCTCTGTGCCACTTTTTGGTGCTCTGCACACTTATTATCATTACACAGTAATAAAAGACTCTGTAATGGTTTTGATAAAAGGCCCCTTTTCACTGAGAGGTCAAAGCAACAAGTTTAAAGTATAGGGCCAATAGGCAGTGGTGGAAAGTAGCTAAGTTAATTTACTCAAGTAGGCTATTGTTTACTCAAGTACGACTTTGAGTATTTCCACTCTTTGACGCTTTACATTTTTACTCCACAACATTACAGTTATGACATGACAGTTATTTGACAACTTTAGTCACCAGTTACTATGTATATTTTGTTTACGGTATTAGTAGGCCTAGTACAAACCACTATTTTATACTATTTGAAAGTAGCTGATCTACAAGCTATCTTGGCGCCGTTGTGAGCTTTCGCAACACGCTGTGAGTTACTGTATTTTCAAAAGATTATTGAAAACCATGACAGACCTGGACTGAACAAATGCTCTCTCGACTTGATTCTATTCCGTATCGAGGAAGCCAAAGAATTACAGAGGAAGAGGAAGACGAGGAGGAGCAGGAGGAAGCGGACGCTTCACTCGACACCATTCGGGGGATCCGGAATCCGGACCGGTACCAGCTATGCAGCGCCTGACAGACACGGTGAACCAGACAGTGATAAATATATCAGGTACTACTCTCTCTGATTCCTGCATGTCAGTTTTATCGAAAGGACTCTCTTTTGTCCCCACATACACTACAAACGAATTTAAAACAAAAGTTGATCTGTTTAAGTTCTACAGAAACCTACATTTAAAAGCATGGTACAGTCACAACCCTCGTAACACTGTTTCCAAATCTACACTTGACACTGAGCAAACTACAACACCAAGCCCTTTTAAACCTAAATCCAAGTTTTTTCCTATAAACAACGTGTGTTTAAACGCATTTACAAAAAAGTAACGCACGATGTGGAAAAACTTTTTCAGGATGGGACCAGACAACAGAAATTCAATGTGACAAGGGAGGAGAACTCTTCTCCCTTCTGGCCCCAAAACTGTGGAATGCACTTCCCGTTGCAATCAGAACTGCAGCATCACTCCCGATCTTCCGCCGTAGTCTGAAAACCCACCTTTTCAGACTCCATCATGGCCCATAGCACTTACCCTACCCCCCTTAGACAGCACTTCTTAGACTTATATAGCATTTGAAACAGACTTATAGCATGTCATGTAGACAGCACAATAAGTGCATTGTATGTAGTCATAGCACTTCATAGTATATATGTACAGCATAGTATAGCATATATGTGTAGTTTATATGTATAGTGTCATTATATAGATATGTTCTAGTTATAGTTTATATGTATAGTGTCATTATATAGATATGTTCTAGTCACGTTCTTAGCTTACGCATGTTTCGCGATAAATGCATTTTTACATATGTGATGTATTCCCATGCTTTTTGTTCTTGCCTATTGTAAGTCGCTCTGGATTAAGAGCGTCTGCTAAATGCCTAAATTGTAAATTGTAAATTGTGAGAACGAAGCAATCTTGGAACTTCAGAACAACAACAACTTGGTGGTTAAGATGGCTGACAAGGGAGGCGCCACTGTGGACCAGTATAGCCAAGAGGCTTTACGCCAACTAAATAATCCTGTGTATTACCGCCCTATGATGGCAAACCCCCGTGAACACATGTACACAGAATTAAAAGAACTTCTTGACACTGCTAGAGATGAGCAATGGATAACTGACAAGGAACACGACTTCTTACTGCCACAAAGCCCTCGACTAGCCTCATTTTATATGTTACCCAAAATCCACAAGGACTCAATCCACCAGGCAGACCCATCATTAGTGGTAATGAAACCCCCATGACGATTATAAAAACATTTCGTCTCTGCATTCACCGCTCCGGGCCACTGTATGTGGCCCTTGCGCGTATGTCTCGCCCTAAGGCTTAATGAAGCCATTGCCTGGCACCTTCTACTGCACCAACAATAGCACCTTTCTAAGCATTTCCAAAACCACTTTTACTGGCCATAGCTGTTTCTACACCCAGGGCCCACCAGAATGGCATCAGGTCTTACCTTGTCGCCCGACTGTGACAACTGCCGCCGCCTGGAGCTCCAGGTGTCCACGCTGGAAGAAAAGGTCTACAAGCTGTACCAAATCCGAGACGACAAGCTCATGTCTATGTTTTACGTCGTTCCCGAAGCCGCCGCCTCAATTGCTGGTCCAGCCTCGGATGCATCAGAGGTCTCCATCGGCAGCCGCAGCACTTCAGCATCACCTGTGGCTGAGCACGACGATACTATCCCAGCGCGCCTGTCTGTCAACCGTGCTGTCATAACTTCAAAATAGTCACAAACCCCAGGTGCTTTGTAACATTTTTAATTCCTTTGTAAAACTCTCCTCCTTCAGAAGTTTTTTATTGATAAAATTGATGATCTTAGATCAGCTCACACATACACTGCCCCAGATCCCACCACCCCTCATTTGTCTTTGATCAGTTCCTCCCAATTTCCCTCCCCTCTCTCTCTGACATAGTTACCCATCTCCGGTCCACAAACTGCCCCACAGACTGAATCCCCTCCCGACTTTTTAAAGAAGTTTTTAGTTCCATCGGCCCTACTGTACTAACACTCATCAACACCCAACATCCCAGCTGCCCTTAAACATGCAGTGGTGCAGCCCTTAATCAAAAAGAAGAACCTTGATCCACTCATTCTCTAAAATTTTAGGCCCATTTCCCAACTCCCCTTCCTGTCCAAGGTTTTAGAGAAGGTCGTCTATGCCCAGCTTCAAGCTTTTTTAACCAACCATGGCCTACATGAGAAATTTCAGTCAGGTTTTAAATCGGGCCATAGTACTGAAACAGCCATTTTAAGAGTTTTTAATGATTTGATTTTAACTGTCGATTCTGGAAGCCCCGCCATCCTGGTCCTGCTTGATCTCTCGGCTGCCTTTGACACCGTGGATCACAGGATACTCCTCTCTCGCCTCGAACATCACGTTGGCATTACGGGCACTGCCCTAGCCTGGTTCAGGTCCTACCTGTCAGAAAGAAGTTTCTCTGTCCAGTTGGGTGATTTTTCATCCTCTGCGGCCCCCCTCACCTCTGGAGTCCCCCAGGGCTCCATTCTGGGTCCCATATTGTTCCTTCTCTATATGTTACTGTTGTAATCTCTAAACTGGACCCTCGTCTGGTTCTAACAGACAGGTAGTGTGTGCAGGCTGGTGGTGTGTGATAATTCGGTTGAAGTATTCCTTCGGTACGGCGACTGCGGCGGCGGGCCCGGGAGAACAATAACGCGACACGAGAGTCAAAAATAGCAACCCACTCCAATCACTTCAACCATTACTAAACTGCCTTCACGACATAAAAAATTGGATGACCACAAATTTTCTTCACTTAAATGACAGCAAAACCGAAATAATTATCTTTGGCCATGACTCCCGTATCCCGCCCCATACTTTTGGCACCTTCATCCCCAACATCCGTCCCCATGTTAAAAACCTTGGCATAATTATCGACAGCTCTTTTAAATTCGACAAGCAAGTATCATCATCAAAACCAGTTTCTTCCAGCTGTGTTTGATTGCTAAAGTTAAACCATATCTCCCCCCGAAGCAACTTGAAACACTAATTCACGCTTGTATTTCATCTAGATTAGACTACTGTAATGCCTTATACTCTGGCATCGACCAGTCCTTGGTCAGACGACTGCAGCAAGTCCAAAACGCTGCCGCACGCCTCCTCACAGGCACAAAAAAGTGCGACCATATCTCCCCTAGCCTGGAACTCACCTATGCTTTTTATGGCATAGGCAGCTCCCGGCAGGATCCGCCGGCAGAAACTATGCGCAGCTGCTAGACATGAGACTAATTAATTAGAGTGACAGAGAGTGAGAGGAGTGTATGTGTGTATATGTGTGCGTGTGCGTGTCAATTTAACAAAGGTGCAGACGATCAGAAATCAGCAGAGAGTGAGTGATGTTTGCACCTACTCTATGCCGAATTGAAGTGGACTCGGACCCAGACTTTTTTTTTCTCCCTGGAAATAAAAACGTCTGGGTTTCCGAGGCTATATCTCCCCTGTCTTGGCCTCACTCCACTGGCTACCTGTTAAATTTAGAATTGATTTTAAAATTTTGATAATTGCTTTTAAATCCCTCAATGGACTGGCCCCCTCTTACTTGGCAGAACTACTTCAACACCATAAGCCGGTCAGAGCCCTGAGGTCAGCGCACCTCTCACTATTGACCCCCAAAACAGCCCTACTTAAAACCAGGGGAGACCGTGCTTTTACTGTGGCTGCCCCTAGGCTCTGGAATAGCCTTCCTCTTTACATCAGATCCGCTCTGCTTAAAACCTAGCTTTTAATCACAACCCAGTTTAATTTTCCAACCTTTCATTTTGAGCACCTCTTACCTTAGTGCCTATTATATTCATATGCAACCACTTGACATTGATGTATTGTTTTTATTTGATTGTATTGCTGTTGCTATATGTTTTTTCTTGACTTGTACAGCATTTTGGTCGATGACAGTCGTTTTTAAATGTGCTTTATAAATAAAGTTTGATTTGATTTGATTCGTGTGGTGTGGGCTTAACACTCACAATTCACAACCTATTGCTTATGATGAGTATATGAGGACACCTAGTGGACATGTGGTGTCATTTTTCCCCCCTAAGCTTTTTCTAAAAAAAATTCCTTTATCCAAGTGGTTCTCAAACCTTTTCATGAGAAAGAAGGATCACCAAAATGTTATGTATGGACCCCCCCCCCCCCCCCCCCCACACACACACACACACACACACACACACACACACACACACACTTAAAATAGAAAATGAAAATGTTGTTGCAGATGGTTTGGTAGATTCACAGCTGAGGAGCAGTTTATCTGTGCATGCACGCAGCACGCACACACACACACACACACACACACACACACACACACACACACACACACACAAAGATTTGAGTTAAATACGAAAACTATTTTTGCAAGAATGTTTCGGCACATCCCCAAGGACCCCGCTTTCAGGAGCAGAGACGTTTTACCCAACCTTGAGAGGGCATGGTGACAGAGTTGTGGGGAAATGCAATTGAACAGCAGCTTCCAATTCATCACAGTTCAACCCAGCGTTGACAGGTTCAGATCAATGTCTGCAATGTTTCTTCGATGGCTTTGCCGATACAACATTATTTTGTCTTTTGGGGAGTACAAAAGTGAACACAGACAACGAGACAAATGTGTTTTCGAGGGCCTTGTTTTATTGACCGTCCTCAGAACTACTTAGTTGTTCATCATAGTCTGGAAGAGAGAAAAAGACAGAACGACAATGAATCTGTTAGTTTCAACGACAACAAGAAAACAGCATTTCAGTTCAATGTCAATGCAAGTTGCTCAAACAATCACAAGAGTCAACTTACATACAGTTGTGGCATTTGATCTGAAAACTTTATACAAATGGCTCTTCATTTATCTGTTAGTAAAGACTACAAATGAATACATGGTTTCTACTCTGACAGTTGGTTGATTGATTGATTGATTGATTGATTACTTTATTAGTCAGCATTCAGCAATGAAAACAGTACATTAAAGGACCCCTTCAACACTTTTCAATCTATCTTCATATCATATGAGGCAGTTCAGAAACCAGTGACATCATCGTTAGGCAGATTTATTATTATTATTGATTTTTATTATTGTGAAAACGATGGCTTCCATTTTCGCATTGCAACATTTCAGGAATAGAAAGCCTGCAGTTTCTATTAGCTTGGATTCCCCATCGATGATGTTCCCCAGGAAGACTAGAGGCTCAGTCATGTGTCTCTAATGGGGATCCTTCAATAAACATAAACATGTCACTGGTGGACGGGTTTCTGAACTGCCCGGTGCCCACATCCCTCCTATTTGACACTGAGTAGACTGAGTAGAAAAAGATTTTTGAAAAAAGAGATTAGTGAGGACCAATTATATGAAGATAGGTTGAAAAGTGGTGAAGTGGTCCTTTAAGGTTAAAAGGATGTACAAAGGAGAAAAACAATTTTGTCATGTTTACATTTTTTTTTTTAAACAACAAAAAACAAAACATTCAAATAGTTCAATAGCCTACAAGCTCACAACATGTCGATGTAGGTCAGCAAGTTGAACTATTTAAAAATGGTTTTCCAAATAGTAAAATATGGCTAATAAGTTTAGGGATAAGGCTCGCAAGATACGGCCAAGCCTAAACCACACGAATGGGTCAAGACGCACCAAAACGGTTTTAGTGTGTTCGTCCCAGCGGTGTGATAGGCCTACTGTATGTCCTGTTGCACGATGGGATGGCTCATGGTGGCGCATGTCGACACTGCGACGCAAGTCGACCCAAGTGATTAAATTGGTTCAATTCAATGGTTGCTTGTAACTACATGCATCTACATGCGTCTACTCGAAACCATTTGGTTGCAAGGAGTTGCATGGCGACCCATTGGTGTGGTTTGGGCTTAAGACTAAATCAGAATTTTCTGTCAAAATTAACACTACATGCGCACGTGTGTGTGCTGTGTGTGTGCGTGTGTGTGTGTGTGTGTGTGTGTGCGCACGCGCGGGTGTCCTTTACCTCAGTAGTTCCCACACTTTTTCATGTCAAGGACCCCCAGATTGACACTCATTATTAGCCCGCGGACCCTCATTAGAAAATATATGCCAAGGAAGACCCATAAGAGAAGATTTTCACGGCTCTGGCAGTGATTTTCACCGATTTTCATTTCAAGGACCCCCAGGTTTGACCTGAATTAGGCTACGGACCCCCATTTAATTTCTATCTCTGGGAACCCGATACAGTATATTGTAAAATCAAAGTTATGGACCCTAACGGGTCCATTTGGTTCCATTTGTACACTCTCTGAGTTACAGACCCATAAGGGTCCATTTGGTTCCTAATTATCATTTAGCTGGGGACCCCCTGGAACTATCTCAAGGGCCCCTAGGGGTCCCCCGGTCCCCACTTTGGGAACCACTGCTGTACCTTGTCGATCCAGTCGTTGAAGGCGGACACGCGGGTGAACACGGTGGGCTTCTTCTCGTAGTTGCAGCCCAGGCCGGAGACGAAGCTGGCGATGCCGTGGACCTCCCACGTCCCCTCAGCGTTCTGACAGTTCAGCGGACCACCGGAGTCTCCCTGCAGGGGCACAGACAGACAGCAGTGATGGAAAAATGTTTTACTTACGTAAGTGAAAGTATCAATATTGCAATGTAGAACTATACTCCGTCACAGGTAAAAGTACGGAATTCAAAATGTACTTGAGTAAAAGTACTAAATTATTGCCATCAAAATGTACTTTAAGTGCCAAAAGTAAAAGTACTCATTATGCACAATGTGTAAATTCAAGTTTTAAAATGTATACAAATATTTGTGCCGTGAGCTTGTAGATCAGCTATTTTCAAATGGCCAAAATGTATATAGGGCTCAAGTGTTTAACCCATTTTGGACTGAGGCCGATTCTAAAAACGCTGTTTTCTGAAAAACTTCAAATATAGCAGCATCCAAAACTTTTACATTATTTAATACTGTAGACCTACATACTGTACAGAACCCCAAGAGGGGTTCCCGTCCAGAATGGGTTAATGTAGGCTATGTTTTATAATACCGGTAATAAAAGTAACTAGGAGGGGGCACGGTGGCACAGTTGGTAGTGCTGTCGCCTCACAGCTGTCTGTCTGTCTGTCCGTCTGCCATTCTGTCATACCCATGGGAAGATAACATGTAATTATGTCAGTGGACTGAGATATTTAATGATTCACTTAATTCACACAACACACACACACACACACACACACACACACACACAACCACTTACGTTGCATCCACCCACGATGCCGTCCCCTCCGGCACAGACCATGGTGGTACGGACCGCTATCCCCCACCAGTCGGGCTTAGAACAGGTGGCGTGGTCCGCCACGGGCATTAGAGCTTGCTGCAGTGCATCAGCGATTGGGCCTCCAGCTAGAGCACGCGCACGCACGCACGCACGCACGCACATTTGTACTGTTATACTGTACTTGTGAGGACATCAACAGTTTTTGACAGTGATTTTATGAATGCCATTTTTAATACTTTTGTGCTATTTCTACTTTTGTGCTATTTCGACAAAAAATAGCCGATGTAAAAGCCCACAATACCAGCACGATACCAGCTACGTGTGCAACTAATCTAAATCAGGGATAACTTTTCTATACAGAATATAAGATCTATAAGTTGTGAGCTTGTAGATCTATGGCAAAAAAAAACCTGGTGCAATTGTCATTTTACTTTGAAGTTTGAGCCTGAAACGGAAGGCTGCACGTTTCTGAACCAATCAGAGCATCGCATCCCGTCAGGCGATGGGACGGTGTACGCGCAATGCATGGAGTTTGTTTATTTTCAAGTCAGACAGTCGGCAAGCTCTACCAGTTTGCTGCTATGTGGCTTATATAGTTATTTCTACCTATAATGTTTTCAGATACATATTTTAGCATGCTGATTAATTCAAAAACGAGAAATACACTGTGAGTAGTTCTGTAATCATTAACAGCTGTGTTTGGATGAACGTGCAGCGATGGGAATCAAACAGGTGAATGAAATCAATATTCATTTTTATTCATGCATGCAACACTTGACACGTCATCACGCATCACGTTTTCGTTCAAAGGAAGTAATTAAAATTGGCTTTTTAAGGACTTTTGATATAAAAATACACAAAGGTGGAAATCTTCCCATTATTTTGGCATCCTTTAGGTATGCCCTTATGATGTTTCAGATATCCATAACTGCATTATGGATATCTAAAATCCACATTCTGGATATCTACAATTTAATTTTTCAATTGTATCTACAGTACAATGCAATTCTTACTAGTAGTAAGGGAATCCTATGAAAATCTGGGAACTAAATCGTTACCAAGAAATTTCTTCACCATTGTGTTTCTAAAGGTGTCTAATAACATGTACTAAAAGTTTGAAATTCAACTCCCGTGGGAAACCTCATAAAAAACAGCTCAAAGTCGGGGTACGGATAACCGATTTTCGAAAATTCTAAAGTGCATAAATTGGACTTTTTGGACTTTTGAGGGGTCAAACTAGGGTTTTTTCATGATTCTGAGTTGATTGCAAGCATTTATTTTTTACCAAGACCACTCCATAGTGGAAAAACTGCCACGCCCACTTTAGCATTTACATATGAAGTTGCATTTATTTCGATAACCATAATACTCAGAGAAAATACTGATCTACCATGTCAAATGCTTCAAGAGTCAATGTCTGAGTCTTCTTCAACACCATCATGACTAACATTCTTGCATGTAATGCCTTTACAAACTCCACATGCTGAGATGCACTTGACATCATTCTTCTTGCAGCTGCATCGCCGGTTGCTGCAATCTCCATTACAATTGCAGCTTGTGAACTGTAGTAGCTCCTCAGGAGCCATGGGGTCTAGTGTTGGAACTGGATCATAACCATGAACACCTAATGTCCATCCATAGTCACTGGGGTCCAGAGACATGCTCTGTAGAAGGATCCAGTCCCGGGTCTGTAGGTAGGCACGGAGAGAATGCTGTGCAGCTGCACCTTCTGTTGGAGGTAGATTCTCTGGTTTAATCAGCCCAGCCGCTGCCTTACGTGAGAAGATGTTGTATCGAATTGCACCCAGAGTAGTACCTGGTCCATGGTAAATGTACTGGAAGATCGCAGTACCAGCCTGAATCACTGCATCCTTGGTAGTGCGTATGTCAAGGAAGGTGTCCATATGTTCATCCATGTCCCCTGCACAAAACCTGCAAAAGAAAGAAGGTTTTGCAAATTTGTTTCAGATCTTTCAATATACAAATATTCCATTATGATATATCATCATTATTATTATTACTTGTCAAACAGAGTTGTTTTCCCATGGCCAGCGATAGCAGAAACCGTATCACACCCAGTGAAGGCGTGACAAAAGAGCAGGTAGTGTCTCTGTCTATCTGAGAGAGCTTCTCGGATCCTCTTGACATCATAAGAGCCCTTCGATGTGGTGAAGAAGATGGGGTGGTTAGTGCTTGAGCTATGGTGCACCAACATCACCAGCACGTCTGCGTCTTCTGCCCGCACCTGAAAATAGAATGCATGCAATGCATGTTCAACTATGTGATATAATGTAAAAATACTAGTCAACTCTTCTTTTAAAGTAGTCATAGCTAACACAAGTAAAACACCTACACAAATTGTACTGACCTCAACAGAGCCATCTGTAGCAGCAGCGAATGCCTCTCTCACAATCAAAGTGTCAGCATCATTGTCACTCTGCTCCACGGTGATGTGAACTTTCCGGAATGTTGAAGAGAGGAGGTGAATGAGCTCACTCTTGTTATGGGTGTTGTCCAAGAACTTTGCTCTTGGTGTCCAGTGTATCATATCCGGTCGAATCTGGAGATCACAGCATGACTTCTTGGTACGCCGGATGTGGTCATGATCTTTTGGCGATTTGCTATAGCCATCAAAGACCACAATGGTCTTTTGAGAGTTGCGGCCAAGACACTGCACGTAGCTTAGGTAACTGTTGGCAATCTCCTGCCAAGTCTGACTTTGTTCCCACTTCACCATGTAGAGAAGCCATCCGCCATCAACCACCAAAGTGGAGCAGGGTTGTTTAGTGAGTTCAAGCGGATCAGTCAACTCCTTCAGGCTAGTCTTGGAAAAGCCTGCCTTGTTCGCCTTGTTCATTTTCTGATCTTTGTTGCTGAAAAGGGACAATGGGACAGGAGTCAGCTCATAGTCCAAGCTTGTCTCAACTGTCATATCCCGTTGGGCAAAAATTATCAGTCGGTTGAACAACTTGAGTGAGTCAAGGTGAATCTTCTTCTCGTTGATCTTAGGAATCTTTCTGAGTGAAGACAGGGCTTGTACCTTTGACTTCACCTCCATGGTCGATGTCGCTGACTGTCCATCCAGCTTTATCTGCATCTCTCTTCCTACTTCAGCTGCTCTCTCAGCATTGACTGGGTCATCTCCTGTGCTTGTGAATCCTGTAGAGAAAGATACAAGCATATCCTTGTCTCTATCGTGGTCGAATGGGTTGTTCTCCTCGAACCATTGGAGGGCAAGTTCAACTGCTTCAGCATCTCGCTTCATCTGTGTTTTGAAAAGGTCTCTGTGGAGTGGAGCATGTTTCTTTACATCTTCCTCCATGCGCTGGTTGACATGGGAGAAATGACTGAGGGTGAGCACCCAGCACTTGTGGCCAGAATCACTGTTTCTCATCCTCCCTCTGCTCAGTCCACCTTCTGATTTGGCTGACTTCATTAATGTCTGCTCGATACAGATGTCACACCAGGTGCCAGACCAATCATGGCTTGAATAACGGACAACGTGGTTTCCATGGGAGGTGAAACTTTCGAAGGTGTCTTTGTAAGCAGGCAAAGTTTCGAGTTCCTTCATAAGTTGACAGTACAGCCGTGCACCTTTGGCATATTGATGATGGCCCGCTGCTGCAAAGATGTCCAGCATCGTGGTAACAATGCAGGACAGGTGCCCATTGTGGTCTGCAAGCCGCTCAGTTCGGATGAACATCTTCATCACATCCACCATGTGGTGGTACTGCACCCAGAGTGTAGGTGTTCTTCCTCCTTCAGTGAGTCTTTTGAAGTTTTCTTCAAACCTCTGTTCAAACAGTGCCACTACTCGATCTGTTTCTCTGGCTCCCATCTTCCCATCAGCTACCTTCTCCATGAAGGTCCTCATTTCAACAAGCTCCTCCTCAGTGAAGGCATGTTTCATGGTGTGCTGATAGATGGCTGCATCAATGAGGAGATGAGCACGAATTGCCTTGTCAAAACACCCTCCATCCAGGATGTGGCTGGCTGTCGTACTCCCTGGATAAATCAGCTGGATCAGCTCTAGTATTCCAGAATCCTCCATAATGTTACCTATGGATCCAAGGTAGGACTTCAGCAGGTGAAATCCACCCAACCTCGGAATGACGGGTAGATTGGCCTGCTTTATGATGTCCACAGCCTTCAGCCAGATCGGAAGATCGAACGTCACTATAGTGGCCCTGTCTGCAGAGAGCCGCATGCACTCTTTGAGAGTGGTGAAGATGGTGTTGTGGTCATTAGGGTCACCTTCGATGACTGGGAGGAAATCAATCTGCGTGCTCTGCTTGACATTATCTGCATGGATACTCTTCATCCAGCCATTCCAGTTGGAGTGTGGGAAGTCTGGATCCTGGGCTTTTGATCAATGGATGCACACACTGAAAAATAAATGTCTTTGTAGCTGTGATCAACAGAGAAAAAGGATGCAAATGGCTTCAGGCATGTCTGGTGCTCCAAACTTCCTCACTTTGAATGACAACTACAGCAACCACTACTAAACAATAACTAGGCCTATTTACCATGTCAAACAATAAAAAATAAACTCATTTAGTTTTAATTTACATGTACCCTGCAAGGGTAGGTGTGTGTGGGGTGGAGGGGGGCATTGGGGGGAGGTGAACGATAGCGGGAAAAGTGGGTGCGGCCGTTTTTCCACCAGGGAGTGGTCTTGGTAAAAAATAAATGCTTGCAATCAACTCAGAATCATGAAAAAACCCTAGTTTGACCCCTCAAAAGTCCAAAAAGTCCAATTTATGCACTTTCGAATTTTCGAAAATCGGTTATCCGTACCCCGACTTTGAGCTGTTTTTTATGAGGTTTCCCACGGGAGTTGAATTTCAAACTTTTAGTACATGTTATTAGACACCTTTAGAAACACATTGGTGAAGACATTTCTTGGTAACGATTTAGTTCCCAGATTTGCCAAATACCTGATAAAATTCCCTTACTATAGGATAAACTACCATTTCAGATTTCAGAAAAAACAAAAAAAAACAAAAAACAAAAAAAACATTCCAGACATCCATATGTTTGGTGTGCATCATGCATATGTTTAAATCTTAACACGCTAAAGCTGACCTCTACATGTTTGATCTTAACCCTATAACATAGCGCACAACCATTAAAAGAACAATTTCTCCAGGAAAATGGTCCCCGAAATGTTGTTTGCACGCACACACAGCAGCGCATTATGCATGTGTACACTGAGACAGCTGTCAGATATGCACTACAGCGTGTCCCCAGGCAATGATTATACAGTACACTGGTGGAAGAGGTACTCTGAGTATTATTATCATCATCATCATCATCATCATCATCATCATCATCATCATTATTATTATGTTAAAGTAGGAATGGCACAATGTAGAAATACTTCAAGTAAAGAGCCTATTTTCAAAATAATTATGACTTGAGTAAAAAAGTGATATTGGTTGTTAAGAACCAAAAAAGCTCTTTCAAAAGTTGCAAAACCTTTTTCGAAAATAGGAGACAGAGGAGCTAGGTAGCAGAGAGCTTGTAGAGATGCTGTTCTTTTTTTCTTCTTTTTTTTTTTACCAGAAATGTAGACATTCAAATGTTCAAAGTAAACAAAATGTGAACACAGTCAGTACTTGTACTGGTAACGGGGTATTTCTACATGGTGATATTGCTTTTACTTTTACTTAGGTAACAAATCAGACATTTTCATGCTCGCAGGAGACAGCCTGTCAGACATGCATTACATCGTGTCCACGGGCGATGAAATACATCATCACTCGGCCGCTGGAAACCTCATATGTCCAAAACCGTTACTTGTCAGGTGATGGAATGGAAATCTTCATGGAATGGTGAAAATTGCAGATCCACAAGCACACAGCACGTTGCATCGCGACACGTTGTGAGCTTGTAGATTGAGGCGTTAACCTTTGCTTTTATATGAAATATCCAAGACTATTAAGATTTTATGGAAGATGGTTCATATTGCTGGTTTGCCCACTTCAGATGCTCTAATCTGAAATAATAACCAAAATAGCCTAAATCTACAAGCTGTCAGCCTGTCAATACATCGCAGACATTGAGAGCTTGTAGATAGAAGACATGCATGGCTTCAATGGAGTCCAAATGACTGAAATCAGTCGTGGCGACAGACATTTTGAATCCATGAGTTGGGCTTTAATTTAGGAAAAAGTGTAAAGAGTTGAAGGGTGGAGATACAAGGTTTCTACCTGTCGACAGCAACGATGTCAGTGTTCAATCCATGGAGGCATTTACCGGGATGTGATGCTGCTAGACAGTGTGTGCGTGCGTGCGTGCGTGCGTGCATGTGTGCCGCCGGCACAAGGATTGTTTTTCTCCGTGCTTGACTTGTGTAATACATGATGCAACACGCATGACCGCTTATAGATCCATAAACACAATCACACATACATCTTGTCGCTGTCGAGCAGAAACCGCTTATCTCCATGATTTAATGCTTTGTGTTTTTCCGTAGTGATTACGAAGACAAGGTCGGAAATGAGTGAAGTGCTCAATGTACAACTTTGAGAACATTTTACTTTACAGTGTTTAAAGTGCTTCAATTTTTTTTTACATGTTATACTCGATACAACATCACAGAGGAAGCACTTTTTATTTCTCTACTCCACTTCTTTGATAGCTGTAGTTTCCAGTTACGTTTTAGTCATTTAGATTAGCCTACTAATAGAAATCCATCCATCCATCCATCCATCTTCAACCACTTATCCGTAGTCGGGTCGCGGGGGCAACAGCTCCACCAGAGAGCTCCAGACTTCTCTCTCCAGAGCAACATTAGTGACTTCCTCCTGCGCCTTGGTCTGCCCCGGGGTCTCCTCCCAGTGGGGCATGCCTTGAGGACCTCCCTAGGGAGACGCCCGAGAGGCATCCTAACCAGATGCCCGAACCACTTAAACTGGCTCCTTTCCAGGCGAAGAAGCAGCAACTCTACTCCGAGTCTCTCTTGCGTGACTGAACTTCTCACCCTATCTCTAAGGGAGATGCCATTCAGCCACCCGTTGAAGAAAACTAATTTTGTCCGCTTGTATTCGCAACCTTATTCTTTCGGTCATGACCCACACTTCATGACATGAGATTGCTCGGTACACAGAGAGTTTTGCCTTCTGGCTCAACTCTTTTTTCATCACAACAGTGCGGTACGCCAGTACAGCAACTGCAATAGGCCTATCTCACAGCCCCCTTTCCACGCCCCCTTCCGGTAGCTAGTGGTGTCATTTAACATTAGGCATTTACACTTTTTTTCTCTGGAGAATCTAAGTACATTTCCTAATGTTAAAATGTCAAAGACCGATAATAATATGAAGAAAACACAATGGTATAACAACTCAAATAAGTAGAATAAACCTTACCTTTACAAAACGGTAGTTTGTGGCTTGTGAAAATACCTCTTTTAACATGGAAGTCTATGGACCGCAGAAAAAGTAACACCATTAGCTCCAAAAGGGGGCGTGGAAAGGGGGCGGGGAAGTGCTGTGAGATAGGCCTATACCGCCCCTGCCGCTCCGATTCCCCGGCTGATCTCCTCCTCCATCCTCCCCTCACTCGTGAACAAGACCCCGAGATAATTAAACTCCTTCACCTGGGGTAATGCCTCATTCCCTGCCTGGACTGCACAATCCACTAATAGAAATCAAACATGAATTAAAAGATGATGTATCAAATAGGTTAATAGCCAGCAGCACAGATAGTAGGCCTGTAATTAAAATCAGCCCCACCTTTAACCAGTTGCAACATTGAAGAGATTAATTAATTAATCCATTCCTAATTACAATACACTATAACCTTCTGTCAGTGCAGGGAAGTTGATCGTGGAAAACCTTCACTGCTTTTAAAAACAAAAAGGTTTACTAGAGCGCAAATCCTGCAACCATTGTACAGTATAAAAAGACTGCATGGTCTCTGACTAACTTAGGTCCTTGCAGAATGCAGACTGGACATGTTTATTTTGGACGGAGGAAAAACACCACAACTATAATAAATTGTCGCTGTCGGAAAGAAATCTCTTATCACCATACTATTTAAATTTATATTCTTTCATAAATTAACGCCTATACTTGATCATACTACAGCAAGAGCAGCAACGTTAGCAGATTCACAAGCTCAAAACGCAGCACGAAGTGATGCATTTTGAGCTTGTATTTGAATTGGCTTGCGTTTGAAATTTTGAATATTGAATTTGAATCCTGAAAAGTAACACTTGAGGTTTCCACCCGACAGAGACTAAATACAATGTTGAACGATATATAGTTAACGTTATCGTTATAGCTACTGTGCAGTGCTCAGTGTAAAACAGCCCTTACTAGGGTCAAATACAGTAGATTTACCTCTTCCACGACTGCACATCGCGCATACATACTAGTGATGCGCGGGCTGACCTGTAACCTGTGGGGTCCCGCAGGGCGGGCTGAGCCGAGTCAAGATGCCGAGTCAAGATATTTTAACTTTATCAATTGGCGAGCTGGGTTGGGGTGGGTTAAATAATGTATAATGAGATTTCACTTGTCCTGAGAGGAAGTTTGGTAAATATAAAATCAAGAGTGCACACTGCAGCCTACCGGAGTGTTGTGGAGCTGTGCTGTGCTTAGCTGTGCTTCACCATGGCTAACTTATTGTATGGACGTTGATCTCCTCCTTTCACCAATAAATCCAAAAGCAGTGTGACTGTGAATACTTCCACGGTCGGCCTTACTAAAAGGTAACCTCTCCGTCCACTCTCAATAATCTCTGCCATATCGCACACATGCGACAAATGAATGTGAAGGACAAGACCAGTCTGTCCTTCACTGTGTTACACTAGCCCCGTTAGATACCTCACCGAGAAGAGGTTTCGTGTCAGGATATCCCTGCATAGGTCAAAATCGAGCCCTCCAAAAAATAAATAGAAAGTCGTATCGTATCGTATCGTATCGTATCGCATCCATAAAGTATAGGTATTTCCGGAGAGCTACAGATGATAGAATTTGGAGTGGAAAGTAAAAAGTTTGGGGCGAGGTGAAACAACCGCTTAAATCAGGCTTAAATAGTTTATTTTAGTCAGCATGTGGCCAGTCAATCCCCGTTATTTATTCTACCCCCCTTATTTTACACTCTCAAGAGTTAAAGATCTATAAGGGTCCATTTGGGTACCAACTCTCCATAATTGTTCTGGGACCACCTGGAACCGCCTCAAGGACCACTGATGGTCGCAAGACTCTCAACCACTGGTTGAGAACCATTTCTGTACAACACATCACGAGCACATGTATAAATACTGTTAGGTAAATATGCCCACAGGGCCGTCATTAAGGAGTGAAAAGTGTAATGATTCATAAGGACCTGAGGCTGTTGTATGTGTGCATAGAAGGTGTGTGCATAGATACATAATGTGAATTATAATCATCTGTACATGTTTTAGCCTAGTAATACATATTCTGTACCCTCTTAAAACATTTTTTTTGTGTGAAAATGTCAATACAGGCTATTATCAGTAACAGGGAGGGAGACAAGCTGTAACTCAAGTTCTTTGGTAGAATAGAAAATACATTTTCAGGTGGCTTGCCGAATTTCAGCCAATCACGAGAGATCAGCTTAACCATGTGGAAGTGTTCCAGTTCCAATTTTGGTCTGCTACATAATCTTTGTGTCAATTTCATGTTACCAATTTTCATTCGAAATAACAGATTTTTCTTTCCTTTTAGTGATAACCTACTACTTTCGGAAAAACGCAGCGAAAGAACGTACCAGTGTGCAACCACCTTTACTGATGTAGAAGGCATTTGTAGAAGAGCAGGTACAGCAGGTACTTACTGTAGAGGCGTCCCCAGCCAGTGATGTAACAGGGGTACAGGTTGGACAGGAGCGTACCAGGTACTTACTGTAGAGGCGTCCCCAGCCAGTGATGTAACAGGGGTACAGGTTGGACAGGAGCGTACCAGCCGCCGGGATGCAACCCAACTGCACCTGGTCACTGAGAGTCACCGACTCTGACAGCTTGATGAGAGCGATGTCATTACTGAGAGAGGGAGAGAGAGAGAGAGAGAGAGAGAGAGAGAGAGAGAGAGAGAGAGAGAGAGAGAGAGAGATATCTTACAAGGAGACATTTATTTTTGCAGCCTCCGTTCTTAAAACAAAACAAGACTATACCATATAGAATAAAGGTCACAAGGTCACCAAAATAGTCTGTATAAAGCATAATACCCCTGAAAGCAACCCTGTATAAATCTATAGATGGGGTGCTACACCAGAATGTTGCGCTCTGTACTTAACATCAGCAAGAATGTACATGTTACCAACGGTATCCTGGAATGAGCCAGGACGAATGAGACTAGCAGGACACTGCTAAAGACACCAAAGAAGTGCCAGCCAGCAAATTGGTGCTGTGATGGGAACCAACACACGGGTGACGTAGACCTCCCCATTAACATACGTGGATGTACACGAGCTGGCCAGACGTACGGAGAACCAGGATGACTGGAGGTGATGAAGGGCTAGCTCATCTGAGCCAAGGACGAATCTCAAGAGATAATCTGCCTATTAGAACATGAGATAACTGCTGTCAAGATGATACCCTTTAGCCGTGACGCTGCCTGCTAAAGGAAAAAGGCCATCAGAGGGCACTGAAATCAGCTAGGGCACCATTGTCTCCAGAGGCGTGATGAAGCCATGTGCAACAGCAGGCTGCTTCATGGCAATCTGCCCATTACGCAGGGCACTCAGCGCTTAGCGAACCGCCTACGCACCGGAGTACAGTAGTGCATGCACTGTACTCTCCCATTGCACACTAATGTGAGTTGCAAATGTCAGCCTGACGCGTGCGTCTTCTGGCGTCAAAGTGTTTTAATGTTAGGTTGTCTGCTGGCTGCTGCTTCCAGTATGCCAAAGCAATTTCCTCTAGATAGTGTTGGTTGTCGGGCAATTAAGAAACCTCAAATATTTATAAATAGATTTTGTACAATATACATCATATACAATAAGAGGTTTGCACAAAGGTATAGTGAAAATAGCCGATGTGCAAGTGTTGCCTTTAGTAGTGTCTCTTAGCAAGATTCTAAAGTGAGTAAGTGAGTGGGGTCCCAGTTCAAATATTATTATTTTGGGGGGTTAATTCACGGCCTGAAACATTTGGGAACCCTTGATGTACAGTGGTGGAATTGTGGAAAAAAGTGAAAAAAGTAAGTGTAAGTATCAATACTACAATATAGAAATACTGTGAAAAAGTCTGGAATTCAAAATGTACTTGAAAAAGTTCAAATAAATGTAGTGGAGTAAAAGTACAATATTTGCATCCAATATGTACAGTAGCAGAGTAGAACTCAAGGTATTTGAAATTGCAAGTACTCCAGTAAAGTAAAAGTACCTGAAAATGTTACTTAAGTACAGTATAGGCTACTTGAGAAAATGTACTTCCCACCACTGGGCTTTTGCCCTTCCTTACCCGAATGCCACAAAGATCTGGTTCAACTTCTCATGGACGATGAGCTTCTCAGGGAGGATGGCCTTGGAGCCGGACTCCTCCACCACCAGGTTGTGCTTCCCAACGAACACCCTGTAGGACAGCTTGGTGCTGGGACAGACGAGAGACAAGAGAGGACAGACCATTAGAACACCCTGTAGGACAGCTTGGTGCTGGGAGAGACGAGAGACAAGAGAGGACAGACCATTAGAGAACACCCTGTAGGACAGCTTGGTGCTGGGACAGACGAGAGACAAGAGAGGACAGACCATTAGAGAACACCCTGTAGGACAGCTTGGTGCTGGGAGAGACGAGAGACAAGAGAGGACAGACCATTAGAACAACCCGTAGGACAGCTTGGTGCTGGGACAGACGAGAGACAAGAGAGGACAGACCATTAGAGAACACCCTGTAGGACAGCTTGGTGCTGGGACAGACGAGAGACAAGAGAGGAGAGACCATTAGAACACCCTGTAGGACAGCTTGGTGCTGGGAGAGACGAGAGACAAGAGAGGAGAGACCATTAGAACAACCCGTAGGACAGCTTGGTGCTGGGACAGACGAGAGACAAGAGAGGAGAGACCATTAGAACAGGTAGTGCCGTGGCACCAGTCCAGGGGTGGCTCGGAACACTTTGATAATATTCAGAATTCATCACTTCAGTTTGGTATAGACCACTCTATTCTATACTTAGTAAAACAGACATGAGTTTCAATGTACATTGCACAGCTTTTGGGATTAGAAAAGGTAAAAAAAGATATATATCATTTTTATTTATTATTTAATACCAGTTTAGCTAAAAGTACAGTTATACCATGAAGCTAAAAGGATAACGGGCCCTGAGGGCTTGTTTCCATTGTGGTCCTCCTGTGTAGCCTACATTCATTTCTAAGCTGACGGGGGCGGTATTGAGTTCACAAGTTGACAATACAGCCGCCATCTGGGATTGTGCAAGGATTGGCCTACACATCCCGCCCGCGGGCGCAGCTACCACACGTCATGTAGACGCGTCAATATGAGTGACAGACAGTCCCATCCAATCACCTGCCAAGTAGCTTGAAAAGGGACAGCTTTCTTCAGCGATTGGGCTACAGAGATCCCAGATGTGAGACACAATATGAAGCAAGCGTCTCTTCCATCTGGCGGAGTCAGGTTAATTCACCAAGACAAAAAAGACATACAATACGATACTAACAGTAAGTGTGTTTGTGTGTGTGTGTGTGTGTGTGTGTGTGTGTGTGTGTGTGTGTGTGTGTGTGTGTGTGTGTGTGTGTTGAGTCCTTACTTGATGCAGTGGGCGGCGGTCATGACCCAGTTGGCAGCAATCAGAGACCCTCCACAGGTGTGTCTCCACTCACCATCCCTCTCATACTGCAGAGAGACCTGCAGACAGACAGACAGACAGACAGACAGACAGACAGACAGACAGACAAGTGGTAAATGTTAGTTTTCACTTTTTTCCACATGTGTGCCTTCGTTTAGTTTATTCTTGTATGCAATGTCTTTTAATCAGCTTTTATTACAGTACTTGAAAAAAGGCTTGGATTTGGCATTTAGCATTTATTGGTTTTAGGTCTTTTAATTTTTTATTGAGGGTATTTCTCAGGAATGAAATGACATTCAAAAAAGGTCAGAAAGATTAGGGTTAATAAAAACAAGACATGCCATGCAAAACATTATCCACTATTACAATTGGCATAGCTAAAATAACTTTTGGAGTGCAACTCTTTTCCGAACACATTTATGCCCATAGCCTCATTATTATTCGTAAAGACAATGAGAGAACAGCTAGCAACCAACATGGTATAGTCCAATTTAATCCTGCTAGGATGTGCCAGTGCTGTTGGCTCAGAACACGGACGTTGTTGCTGCTGGCAGGTCTTGTGTGAACCGCTGAAGGTCACTGTTTTTTACACTTTGTGTGTGTGTGTGTGTGTGTGTGTGTGTGTGTGTGTGTGTGTGTGTGTGTGTGTGTGTGTGTGTGTGTGTGTGCGTGCGCGTGTGTGCGTGTGTGCGAGTGTGTGTCGGTTCCCCAGATAAACTCCTCCTCAGCTGTGAATTCAAGCCATCTGCAACAACCATGCTCATCTGTTTTCTGTGCTAAACCCCAGAAATTAATATTCTTGGCGTTTTTTATAATTAACCATAATATCATGTCAGGTGGGAACCTCTTAAAATCGTTGCTGTCAGGTGGGAACCTCTTAAAAAGCAGTACAAGAGCTTTGGGGGACTGTGTATGTGTGCGTTTGTGCGTTTGTGCGTGCGTGCGTGCGTCTGTGTGTGTGCGTGGCGTGCATGCGTGCGTGTGTTAGCACATACCTGCCAGGGCCAACTATGGGGCTTGGCATCGACTCCGTTGACCACACGGGTGGTCAGGGGCTCGATGGGAGGGGTGCCGCACCCGAGGGCTGGAGACAGAGAGAGGTGGAAATTAGGCAATTATTTCATATTGTCAGGCATTAACCTCTTATCTGCGTATTTGAAAAAAACTTCAAAAACTCGTTTTTTCGATGATGCCGATCCACAAGCGTGTAGATCTGCTACTTTTTATACCTTTGTGTAACGCTTTAGTATGATCAAGTAGGGCATTAATCTACAACAAAACATACAACATTTGAAAATGGAGATAAGAGGTTTACAAGTGCCGGACGGGACGGCAATGATTTAGTGTATACCGTATGTTTCAAATGTACACAAAAAACATGTGTATGTTAATACAATATAACTTAATAATACAAGTGGAGTGGTTGTATTTTATCCCTCTTCTATTGAGACATTTAGATCGTGTCAAAGGTCATGTCTCACATAGACACAGGGTCTGACACACATTTTGACCTGATTTATTCAATTTATCCCCCTGAGCAAGCAGGCAGGTTCTATTAGTTCAATGGTAAAAATGTCAGCACAGGTTCAAATCCGGGGTAGAATAAGAAAGCTATATAGTGCAGCTCTACTGTAAGTGAAAGTATAGGTACTCATATAGTACTTATTCCAGGACAAGACTGAGCCGTTATGACGATCGATGCAGAGAGAGAGAGAGAGAGAGAGAGAGAGAGAGAGAGAGGGAGGGAGGGAGGGAGGGAGAGAGGGAGAGAGAGAGAATGCATGCATGGTTTTAAAAGTGGGGTCCAGGGAAATTCCTTATACTGTAGCATCAAAAATTGTCTAGCCACTTTAACCCTATTTTATAGTTCGGCTATATAGAAAAAAGTTATGAGATTGTGCACCTGCTATTTTAACTGTATTTATTTTTGCATATGAAATGTGTTTGGGAAAAGTTTGAGTAATTGCAATACGAATATAAATACAGATCAATTTGGGGGTCCTCGAAACGAAAACGAGAACCACTGCACTGACATACTGACAGAACATAGGGAGGTAGATAGAGAGAGACAGAGAGAGAGAGAGAGAGAGAGAGAGAGAGAGAGACAAACACCAGATGTTCTTACCAGCAGCTATGAACAAAGAGGCCAGCACAATGGGGATCATGTTGATTGATGCTTGAGCTGGAGGGACATCACCACTCCAGCGCGCCTTTTAAACCCCCACACCGTGGGCTATACACCCGCCTTCCACGCGCAGCCGTACGCGGCCCCTAGCCCCCTACCCACCTATACCTCCCCTTCCATATGAACCCCCACCCGTACACGCCCCCCATGCCTCCCAAGCCCCCCCCTAGCCCTATAGAAGGTGAGGCTAGCGGCGGTGGACTCGATCCCAGCAGTATACTTGAGGCAAAGTATAGATACTTTTTTTAAATAATATACTTATATTCAAAAGTGTCAATATTTGTCGTAGTGGAGTGAAAGTAAAAAAATAAAAAAATAAAAAAATACAAATAAAGTACTGATACTCAAGTAGGCTACAACATGTCCTTAGATACAGTACTAAAGTAAATGTACTTTGTCACTTGTCCCACCACTGCCAGCCTTAATCCACACGTAGCAATGGAGAGTGGCCAATGACGGACGGACGGAGGGACGGACGCGACTGCGGCACACCTGACCTGACTGACCCCGGCCAAGCAGGTGTGTTTCCTGGAACAATTCGCATGACCTTCAACTTGAAACAAACTCTATAATCTACTCGTATGACCCGTAGAAGCCTGTGGTTTCAGTTGTGTTGGTGAGAGCATTCTTTACCAACTCAACCTCTACACACAGTGGATTGTAGACCTGTTGTAACTGTTGTTATGTACCGTTCAATCCAGGAGACACCTCTGTGTCTCATTAGCTGTTGCTATACAATGCAATCTATCTATCTATCTATCTATCTATCTATCTATCTATCTATCTATCTATCTATCTATCTATCTATCATGGCTCCACTTAAATTCTAATTGTTCTTAGCTAAACACCAATAGCAAAATACGTTTTCATGTCAAGGACCCCAGAATTGAGATGCATTTGGCCGCGGACCACCCATCAAAAGTCCCTAAAAAGCCAATTCTAATTACTTCCTGTGAACAAAAACGTGATGACATACGTTTACTCTTATGAATATAAATGAATCTTAATTTCATTCACCTGTTTGATCCCTATAGCAGCACGTTCATTGAAACACACCTGATTTTAATTACAGAGCTACTCCGTTTTGAATCTCATTCAAAATGACATCCAGGCAGTGTATTATTAGCCTACTCATTTTAAACTTAATCAGCACGGTAAAATATGTATCTGAAAACATTATAGGTTCGAAATTAGCCATAGTAGCAAACATGCTTGACTGTCTCTCTCTAACTTGTAAACAAACAGTAGTGCTGCTACACGGGTGCAATGATTGAGATTCTAATGTCCCATAGCCTGAAGGTATGGGCCTATGTATGATTGGTTGCTTCCGACAACTGACCTCATAGGCTGAATAATTTTACTTTGCCGGTTGTCCAAAACTGCTGAATCACTCTCTTCTGCGTAAGCACATCGACACATTTGATGCCATCGATCGCCATCAACAACTTTATCAGATAGACCAGTGGTTTTCAACCCTTTTCATATCAAGGTCCATTATTTATTCGGCATTTGCGCCCTCTCAGAGCCAACAACGCATACAATATTGCTATCATTGGGTAAGAGTTTGTTCACAATTCCATGCTGTATTGACGCGGTACCATTGGAGAGACAACAGGCAAACTGTTTCTACTTCTACATTCTCTAATCGTGTAGACTTCTTGTAATAAGTAATGCAGTGGTTACCAACTCTTAATTATTTAGCTGGGGACCACCTGGAACCCCCTCCAAGGAGGGGGGATTAAATAACGCACCTACTTGATCATACTACAGCGTCGCACAAAAGTATCAACAGTGGCAGATACAAGCTCGAAAGCTTACAGATCTCATTTGAAGATTAATTGCGTAATATGCAACATTGTTTTCTCCGTTGCCTGCTACCAACGCACTGCCATTCCGACTCGCCGCATTACTAACCCTGTCCCTAACCCTAAACCTAACCCTGTCCCTAACCCTAAACCTAACCGCACGCGGAAGCCACATAGTCGGAATGGCGGTGCGTCGGAATGCCACTCTGTCCACAATGATAATGATAATGAACTTTATTTATATAGCACTTTTCAGAGCAAGGCTCCAAAGTGCTGTACAGTACAAGGTTAAAAAACAAAACAAAAACAGAAACAACATATAGCAAGTCACAATCAAGAGCAGTTTAAAAGCGAGAAACACAAAGGGAAAAAAGACAAAAAAATTAAAAATAAATATATATATATATCAACAGTTGGAAATGTACAGTCTCCTATAGCAAGGGTAAAAAACATTCTATGTAGAGGTGAGTCTTTAAAAGTGACTTGAACACAGGCACAGATGGTGCTAGCCTTACATGCACCGGTAGAGCATTCCACAATCTGACGGTTCTCACTCAACAGTAAACAAACCAACATGCAGTAAGTGTTTACAGGGTATATGCACATTTCTAAAGTGACAATTTAAGGACTTTTAAGACTTATATTTTAACTTTAGGTTTATTTATTGTTTCATTGCATCTAAAGTAGTAATCAACAAACTATACTATAAAAAACGTCAAACATATTACCCAAGAAATAGACAGAAATTGTGAAAATTGCAGCAATAACACAATATTTATCTGTGGAACCAAGTCAAATAAAATGGAATGGAATGCTCAACTCTTACAATTATTGTGTAGGAGTTGGAAGTGCTCGTCAGGCTGGGGGGTCCCCAGTTCAAATATGACTATTTTAGGGGGTCACGGCCTGGAAAGTTTGATAAGAGTTAGAGGGAGACTCTCATAGGACCACATGGCGGGTCAAATAAATAAATCCACAACATACTGTCCACCAATTCCAGTGGGGCCCTCCATGAATACTCAACTAAGTCTATAAAGGCTGTTAATCATCTTCTAAAAAACAAACTAATGAATATGCGTACAATGAGAGAAACATGAATATGTATTACTGTATGACAAACAGAGATATCACTGCGCCAGCATGCGGGCTGCTGCTCGGGATACAGTCTGTCTTTGTACTTGTTATGTAGAGCAGAACATTTCTCTCTCTCTCTCTCGACTGGCCCCCAAACTGACTTGAACCATCTGCTCGATCCCTTTAACAAAAAAGTAATAAATAAACATTTCATCTGCCTCAGAGGGAATTAAACAAAACATAATACAAATGCCCGTATGAAAATATATTTAATACATATTTAGTTTCCATGATAACAGTTAATCCAATGACCTTCATATCGTCACCGTCAATGTGGAAACCTTGTATGTCCAAAAGCGTTACCTTTCCCTTTATGGAAAACAGAACAGATGTGTTCGCATGTGTTGCGTGTGGCCATGACATCACTCGCACACACACTCAAGTCATTCAATCATTGTCTGTGCCTAATCTTTGTCTCTCCTCCCCACTCAGACTGACACACCCAGGCTGGCACACCTGCAGCAGATTCCCCAATTATCCTCTGCTGCAGCCCTCTGCTATAAAAGCCATGCCAGCTCAGTGTCAAGGCAGACACAGACCCAGCAACAGCTCAGTCCCAATCCACGGCAATACTTTTCAGTTAAACTTAATTTAGTTTGGCCTGGGGATGGACGGCAGTTATAGTTTTCGTTGGTATTAGTTAGTTGGTTTAAGTTAGGGGAAGGGGGAACGGCTTCGACGTCCCTATAGGGGGTGGCCTGGGCCCCCCCTCATTCTCCTGCTTTGGCCGGCATCTCCAGGTCTCCTTTGTTCTCCTGATTTGGTAAAGTACCATGTAACATGTATTTGGTTTCATATTTTGTTTGTTTAATGCTTAGTGCTTTAATGCTTCTGTGGGGAAGTGGTTAATAAAAACCGTTAAAACTTGTCCATTTTGTGATGTCCGTTCTTATGTTGAGGTCTCCACTTTGAGCCACTTGTTATTACATACTTTGTTTGGAGACCGCAACACATGTGTTCCGACTGGATCCGATGTAGTTATTTTGTCGCAAACTCTTCAACATACTGTACAGATAAGGTTACAGATGCAATTAGTTATGTTTCTTTTCGGAATAGCTGTACAGTAAACTGCCAATTTGTCTGTATTGGGCGCGTAACAACTGTGACGCAGACAACTCAATTGCGTTGGGGTCCAGATCGAGGCATTTTGTTGCACACGGCTGCATATTAATGCAATAATTAAATAGATGCAATGACTTGTTGAGTTGAGTTGACCATAGTTTGGCGGAGCCCGGTGGTGACTGCTGCGCCCCCCAACAGCTCTGGTGGAGTATAGGCTAATATATAGGCTCCCCCGACTGCGCTGAGCTGCGGCTGCTCTGTTCACAATCACGGAAAATACGTTCACAACTACTGTACAGTGACCCGCTGTTTATGAATCAAAACTCAGTTTGAGCTAGCTACGCTTTAGCTCCAAGAAGAGGTTCCGTGTCTGTCAGGAATCAGGATATATCCCTGCATCGGTAGAACGGGGGTTGAGGGTCTGAGTTGGGGGTGCTGTCGGGGGATTGCGCTGACCAGCCTGAGTGGGGGCCTCTATCCTTTATAACTCTATGCAGTAGCCCCTCCAACGTCATGTGGCAACCAAGTCTATGGACTTTTAATGTTTGCTTTAAGCAGCAGCACCCCTCACTTCACACAAGTGTGATATTTCTATAACAGATTTTTAGTGTTCATTATCTCTGCTCTCTGCTCCCTGCTCTGATCGATATTTGCCCCTACCGTAGACAGGGATGCGAGGGCCCGGTCATCACTGCTTGCAGCTATAATTTGTGTTATTTTTCTTTTCACACTGTCTAGTTTGATTCTGTAATGTTCTTTCATAAAACCCTTTAGGACTTCCAACGTGTGTGTGTGTGTGTGTGTGTGTGTGTGTGTGTGCGTGCTAATAAACTAAATTAAAGTGCTTCATCATAACACCATCACACAAGTGTTATTGTCTCAGTTATGTGCTTGTACTGGTTCTACTGTGTGAAGACACACCCTCACTGCTTCCAGCCAATAGCACGCATTTCCGGTTTGCTTTTCGGAACCGTGGAAATTCCATGATGTGAAAGTGGGTCTGTAGGAACCAATGGGTGACGTCACCTCTCCCTTTGTCCATATTTCTGTCTGTGTAAACCCTGCTGGTGGAAAGTAGCGGGTATTGAAATATTGGTATCAATGCAGTCAGTGTAGATATAATTTGTTATTGATTATCAGCTAAAATGTCAATATCGTGCTTCGCTCTATTTTACCCCGGCTGTACAACCATGGGTCACCTTTTGATATTGGCTACAGTAGTGTGCCTGCATATTAGGTCTGTCTCTTTTTCAGCCTCTACTCTGCACTCTACTATAACTCTAATAACTTCATGCAAGTCAATCTGTTCATTATAACCGCCTCATACATGAACACTGACCGAAATATTGCACTAATGGACCCATAGTTTAATACAGAATGAACATTGATACTGAGGATAGTGATACCTATCTGGAGTTCATATCCCAACCTTGTTCATCAGCTGTGTAGTGAAAATAGCCAATCTACAAGCTTTGTGAGCTTGTAGTAGATCTGCTATTTTCACTAGTTTGGGGCCCGGGCAAACATCTATTAGTCTTTTAGGGCCTTGAGCAAAAACGTTTGGGAACCATTTTATTAGGACCGATTCATACTCCTATTTAGTGCTGAAAAAAAGACGGTTCGGGAACCGACCTGCATTTAGTTCGGCTTTAGAACATGATGCGTTGTGGGGAACGGAGGTATCTTGTGTTGTTGTTTCTTATGTGAACATGCAGTTGTTTAGCCTAGTATATGTTTGTAATTATTTGTGTTACCGAGGATATGAGATGTCACTCCGACGTCACTACAGTGACGTCAGAGACGACATCTTCAAGACTATAAAGATAAGGGCCTAGATAGGTTTGAGGGAGTTTAAGCTATTGATACTAAGGATACTAAGGATACTAAGGACAACTCTAAGATAACATTATCTTGTCATCATATATCATATCATCAAAAGCCTTCTTCAAGGATTCGTAACTCACCCCTGACCTCAGGACGAATCCTCGGCTCCACAATTGGCATCTGATTAGATCCCGATTATAATTTGAGTATTGTGTGGGAGGTGAGAAGCTAGAGGAGAGCAGCAGGTCTGACAACAACACTGCAGCGAGATCGCACGGCCAGCGAGAGGCAGCTACTGCCCGCTCTGCTGAGCTCACCTCCCGGCCACAAGCATTTGGAAATTGGCTTGTGAGTCTTCCAAACTCCTGGTGTTTCCTTGGCTTCAACGCTGACAAATTCAACCTGAAGCTGAGGAAATATACCGCTGGAGTGCCGAAATGATTTTGGGTCATCACAACATTTCAGTGGCAACTGAAATCTCTGAACGATGCATATTGATTGTAATCTCTACTGAGCCAAACCAACTTTTTTTCAGCTCTAAAATAGGAGTATGAATCGGCCCTTAGAGGTCCCACATGAAGCCATTTTAATCTTGAACACCATGAACCGTTAACATTGCTCAACCCACTGCAAATGTGGTAATTACCACATGCAGAACACTTATTGATGTAAAAAACTAAACAACAACAGGTGTACTGGGGATGGTTGCAAAGAACTTCAAAGATGAAAAACAGTAGTCACACATGTTGAATGTCTTTTAACATAATTTGCAGCAGTGGGAATCTTGCACCCGACAGAGGTCAAAGGCAGTGCATGCCTTATGGTTCATCCTTTTTAGTTGAGAAGACAGCAAAGCCTTTGAAGGGAAGCTATAGCAAAGACATCACTAAGTCTAATTATACAACAGGTCGTTTCGAGGAAGCAATCTGATTGGATGAAATAGAATAGCCATGCTTCAAACGAGCATGATGGAGGTCGAAGGCCTATCAAATCATAAAAATCAGCTGTGCTGTGTCTCGTCATTAAAGAATTATGATTGGTTTGCACATTTTTTTTTAGCGAATCTGCTTACTGAACTCACCTATGGGCTCGTTCCTGCACCAACGCGGGTGTGCCATTAATGGCGGTAAAGCCTCTCGTGTAATATTGCTAATTAAACCTTTCTGGTATAACTCTTCAATGTTTATGCACAGTGGCATGGGGGTATATCGCAAGTGGACCCCCAAATAATTGGCCAAAAAAGATTTTAATGATAATATTGTCTCTGTTGAAAACCTTTCAGGATTAAAAAAGTAGCAGATCTACAAGCTCAAAACGTATTGCCTTTGTGATGTATATAGGCGGCCTACTGGGGTATAAGGAAATAGTATTGAAATGTGGAAATATATACACAACTAAAGCAATACAAGTATCTCAAACATATTTTAACCATCATTTTTAACCAGCATCCCACTCCTCCAATTCTGGGGGGAAAATTCTCAAAATTAAATTGCCGATCTACAAGCTCAAAATGTGGCACGCTGCCACGCGCTTTAAGCGTGTAGATCCACTGTTTTTCCCAAAGACAGTTTGTAGAGTATAAGAAAAACAGGTCCAAGTACAGGTGCAACTCAGGTCCGTTTCACTACAAGTCTAGGGGGTTAAATATACAGTACTTGGATAAATGTACTGGGTTACTCTCACCACTGCATGCCCCTGGATTGTGCATGGCTCTATTTCCTATACCGGCTGCAACAGCCATGGGTCGCCTCATGCTATGGGACCTGAATATGGAGGTGTCTTTATCAGCCTCGGAGATGCCATGGTTGCACTCTGTGGCTCGCATCACTTATTCATGCGAGTCAATCTATTCATTATAACCGCCTCATACAACCCTGCGGACCACTGTGCTAATGGACACGGAATAATGTAGAATGTAGCAGCATTGATGCTGGGCTGTAGATGATGTGAACCTTAACTAGAGTTCATATCCCCATCCTATTATATCGTTGCTGTCGGGCAGAAAAATGAAAATAAAAATCTGCATATTTTACCTTTTTTTTTTTTCTGCCGTGGCCTACTTTGTCATGCTACACAGCATGTGTCACACCAAAGTAGCAAAAGCAGCGTGGAACAGCTAGGACCCAATCACAGTGGTGTAAAGTAACTAAGTACATTTAGTCAAAGCAATTTTGAGGTGTTTTACTTTACTGGAGTTTTTCAGTATTTTATGTACCTTTACTTACATCTCAGAGGTAATATTGTACTTTTACTCCACTACATTTATTTGAAAACTTTATTTACTATCGTTGCTGTCGGGCAGAAAACCTCTTATGTCCATATTTTAACGTTTTGTGTTTTTTCGTGAAAGCAGATCCGCAAGCTACTAGCTACAGTAGTCGATTTTCTATATTTTCTATTTTCCACACACACACACACACACACACACACACACACACACACACACACACACACACACACACACACACACACACACACACAAAAATGGTATTGAGCAGGTATGCTCAATACCTGCCACCAGCACTAGCTTTTCATCACATTATTGTACTGTCTAATACAGTGGTCCTCAAAGTGCGGACCACCCCACTCATTGGGTCATTGAGGGGGTTCCAGGGGGTCCCCAGCAAAATGTGTTAATATAGCATCAAAATCAGTTTAACCACTGTACATAGGCTACTGTACATCGGTTATTTGAAAACAAGATCTGCAAGCTCACGTAGCATTGTGATGCTACGTGTTGTGCAGCCTGTAGATCTGCATTTTTTAAATCCCTGTGCTAGAGAGCTGGAAGCAAGAGCATGTCATTGCTGTCAGGCAGAAAGCGTGTAACTTGAAACAGTATTACAGGGTTTTTGGTACATTCATGAATTACTTCACCATACAAGTGCGTAGTCACACCAAAGTCACACACAAGTAGTAGTGAAAATAGCAGATACTATAGTGTGTGAAAACGTGTACGTCACCAAGAGGGGGGCGGCGTCTGAAAAGCTAGGTACGGCCCTCTCGTGGGCATTAAATTCTAGCCCACATCACTCAGAATAGAGTGACGGTGGTATGTTTTTGTAAATATTGAGCTCGTTCTTGGCGACAACATAGTGAACCAACACCAGGATGGATAGAAAGAACGTCGGGCCCAAATAGAAGGACAAGGAAAATGTTGTGAACAAACACGGCTGTGCTTAGATACTTTGTTGGAACGCTATGTATCTGCGCCCGTGCGCCGTACAGCCGAGATCCAAGCCATTCTACGTATTTTTGTAAACTCGTCAATCTGGGTTCCTTGATGCTGTCTCCATGCTGGAAAGCTGAACATCTAATTCCGTTTTCTGGCTAATTTCCTCGACGCGACCTGCTGTGGCACTTATTTACTGAGCAAGTATGCACCATTGTGAGGTCAGTTTAAAAAAAGAACGTATACAAGCACACGGATAGTCACTCAATGTAAACAAACCAGACAAGCCAGCAAGTATGGCGGCCGCTACCATGTGAAACATATGTTGACGCCCCCTCCAGGAGTTTTGGTACACCCTATAGAGTGTCGCAGTCCCACCCCCTTTCATGATGACAAGAGACCCAGAAATTATCGTCCCAAAACATTGTGTTTATTGTCATGATTTGTCACGATCCGAGTTGACTTTGTCCGCGGCGTAAACGTCTTTAAATAAATACCTTTTGAAAAGTCTATGAGGAAAATGAATGGGGAATTCACTTCTGGGTCTCTCATCGTCATGAAAGGGGGCGGGACTGCAACGCTCTATACAAACCTCACAACGCATCACAACAGGTGAGCTTGTAAATGTGCAATTTTCACAATGTTTTGTTTTATTAATATTATTTTTTAAATGGACATACAAGGGTTCTACCCGGAAGCAACGATATTGTACACTTTCCCCACACAGACATCGATTTATAGTACAACCAAATGTCTCCAAAAGCAAACAAACACATCTATATTTAGATAGAGTTTACCCAGTTTAAAAGTGGGTCAGGAAAGCCTTCAGATCAGGAACAGACTGGTTCTGTCTCCCCTTGCCTCGCATTGCATTGCCGCAGGTGATGCCTTCCCAGGCTCTTATGTGACTGGTTTAAATGAACATGTTTTAACCAAAGCTTACAAAGTTAAACATTTAAGTCAGATCATAATGTAGGTTACAGGTATGTCAGTGATAGTGAGTGATTCTCAACCTTTTTTAATTTCAAGGACTGCCATTTTCTGATATGAATTAGGCCACAGAACCTCATTTGATACCATATCGCTTCTGCTGGGTTCAAACCTCTCAAAACAGTTATTTTTGTGTGACGGTGTAGTATGATCAAGTAGGGCATTCATTTACGAAACAAAAATAAAATATAAAGGAAACTGGAATTTTAATCTGGAGATAAGGTTTCTGCCCGACGACAATATTTTATTTTTGTAATCTCTGGGACCCCAAAATACACGGTTAACTCCTGAGTGTAGAATAATCCATTGATATTAACGTAAGCGTTGTTTGCATAATGCCTGCATGTTGCTTTCAAATGCCACGGCTAGAGGGCATTCGTGGTAAGTGCTGGATTGTATGCAGGGGACTCTGAATAATATGAACCACTTCTGGGTAAACAACGCAGTGTAGCTTATTTTTTGTTTAGGATTTTAGGTAGATTAACCTCTCACATCTAGAAATTGTAGTCTAACTAACTGGGTGATTTCTATATTTACTATTTCATATTCTAAGGGAGTATTTTGCAGTAATGTAACCAAGTGATACAGTTCTACACAATGCATCAGTACCAAGTACTTCTGGCCTCTTTGTAAAGAAAAGCTGTTGCCTGTGAAACTCCATCATTAAGTAACCTGCAGAACTAACCTGTGCAAGCGAACCAATGGGCTAACGGTAATAGTGTAGCCTAATCGTGAAGATTCGTGATTTACAGATATATTTATTACTCGTATGTTAGGCCTATAGTTCGTATAGGCAGATTGCATTTCGCTAATTATTGTTGTTTTGTTTCTGTGTATTTCCTTTATAAAGGCCAGCGGCTGATAATCTCCAATAAATCTATCAGCAGGCTGCAGGGCAGGCTATAAGAGACATAAATTGACTGTAATGATGCGCAAAAAACAAAAAAACAAACAAAAGCTCAAGTTTAAAAATGTTTACTTACTCTTCAGTGCACCAAATATTAAAATATACGATTTCCAATAAATGAATATATACTAGTCCTTACCCGTTCTGAATATATGAACAGCAAATGATGTTCAGTGTGGGTAAAGTGTGTCACATTACTGATAGAGGGGGGGGGGGGGGGGGGGAATTGTTTACAGATGGTCTTGGGAAGTTGGGTTGGGCCCAAAAGTAGGCTAATTAAACGTTTGTGCAAGTAAATGCTGTAGTACAATCATAAATTGTACACCATTGATGTGATGTAAATTTGGAGGTTCTGCCTATAAATGGAAGTTATTGAATATTTTCACGTCCGGTGTTGCACTTTGTAACCGCTCACCGTCTGCTGCCCATGGAGATATAAGCTATTAAATGGTGAACGCGGAGGTTGGCTTTTTGGGCTGCAAAGCAAGTTGTAGTTTGTTCTTTATATAATCAGGTTAAGAATGAGATGTTTTGTGTGATTTAGGAATGTGTCGTTCCTGAGCTATTGACCTACTGTAGCCCATGTGTATGGCACGGCGAAGGAGGTGGTAGAAGAGGGGGCGGACAGTGTGGTCTTGAAACAGCGTGTGTGTTCACGACGTCACGTTAACATGCCCCCGTCCAACTGTCAGAGCTGGCTTTCATGTGCCTGTGCCACGCAACCCCCGCGTTGGCCGCGATGCTTCCCCAAAGAAGAAGTTATGTGGACTGACCCAAGAGTGGCTGTACTATGGGTCCGAGTTGTTTTGCCTGCCTGGGGGCGGTGTGAGGAAGGGGAGGTGCATTGGAGAATGGAAGGGGAATGTTGCATGCGCGGAAAACTGTGTCCCAGTATTAATCTGTGTCCGGCCCAACATGCATTTCACTGGTGACACTGTTGACACGTGATTTGCGGGGAGATGAGTTGTTTTTGACGCAAATTAATTGAATTAAGATGAATGTTAGAATGTTTGGTGTGGCAGATTGAGGTTGTAGGACAGGGCTGCGCGGCGATAGGTTCCGTGAGGCGGTCCGTGCGTCGTGGCGTTGTGAGGAGGCGCACAAAGCGAGCAGCTGTCTTGCTCTATGCTAAGGAAGTATTCTGACTGAAAGACAGCGAGCGAGCGAAATAGACAGCAAGCGAGTGAGCGACCGTTAAATTAATAGATAGATAATATATGCAGAATAAATAATTTAACAGTATAAGCAGAATGTGAATCAAACAAGAGGTGGACCCACTATGAGAACCAATGCGGTAGAAGAATATCACTTCCTTGAAGATTATACATGATCTACGCATCAGGACAGAAGATATTGCTTTGCACAGTTGTAAACAATTGAAACACCTAAAGCCCTATTTTATATTGTGACTGTTTGAAAATAACCAATGTACAGGTTCACAGAGCATCGCAGTGTGACATGTTGCGAACTTGTGCCGCTCTTCTTGTTTTTCCCCCTCTACATATTCTCTGCCTAAAAATTACAATAGGGCTAGTGTTTAAAGTAGCACTGTACCTTTTTATTCACGAATAAAATGTAATTTTGTCCAATCTGTGTGGTAGAGAATGTTAAAGGGATATTTAAAGCTGTTATAAGCAATAATATGTCAAAATATTAATGACCTTTTCATTTATTTATTTTTTGGTATTCAGACGCTCCCAACAAATGTAGTCTCTGTGACACATCTAGGGGCCGCAGAATGCATTCAAAGATGTTCCTATAGAAGCTTTGTCACTGGTCGGAAAAAAACCCGGTCGCAGTGACTAACCAATCAGGAACAACTCGAAACCAGGAACATGCATCGGAAACAACAAACTATGAACTGACAACTGAATGTTTGCAATGAGTCCAGTATTATAGGGGGAAGGTTGATTGTAGAATTGTTCACAGGTGGGATGACGAGGGAGTTGGAGACAGGTGAGTAAATGGGACTGCAGTGTGGAATGGAAAGTGGGAGTGGCCAGGGCTTACATGGTCTGTGGAGAGACAGACCCTGACAGTCATTACAATTTTGACATATTATTGCTTATAGCAGCTTTAACTTTCAAAAAATCTTTAGGTCATTTTAACGTCACCTCAGGCATATGTGAACAGAACACCCCAGACAGTTTTTAAGTTGCTCGGTTCAGTTTTTAGATATTTGCTATGTCCTTGGTTCTGGTGACCGATGTTGTCCCTCAAATACGTGAGGTGTCCGTGTTTTTTCAATTACTTTTTCAATTTATTTTGAATAATTCTTTTGGATTTATTAAATCATTGTTGTTCTTTTCATCTTCCAAAAACAATATATTTAATTCTCCATTCCCTCATTCAAGCTAATTTCTTTAAAAAAAGAAGAAAGAAAAAGAAAAAAAAATAAGAATTACATGCTGCAAAAACACATTTTCCAGGGACCGATTTTATTCCCTGGGGGAATTGTGAGTCTATAGTTGTTAAATTACAGTAGTACAGTCAAATTAGTGAGTGTCCACCATGGTTACACTTCACTGCTTCACTGCATTTTTATTTATTTATTCTTTATTTACCCAGGGAAGTAGCTGAGCACAGGTGCTCATTTTCAGCAACGCCCTGCATGTAAGCTATCCTTTGATTACATTTAACTTATACTTTCTTTTTTCCTAAATTAATGTCTTTGTTTTGCACCTCAATTTATTTCCTGCGGCTCTTAAATGCTCCCACAGCATTAGGCTTGATTTCAGTCAGATACTGTATCTTCTTGAGCCTTTTGGACTATAATGCCCGGATGGACATCTGCTGAGGTCTGCTAATAATAATAATAATCATCATAATCATCATGATCATCATAATCAAAACTAATAAACTTTACTCTTTTCAAAAACAACTTTACAAAGTGATTCACAGACATGAACCACAAACAAAGTGTGGAAGTGTGGATAAATATATAGGTAGGCCTACAGTAGTTAAATTAAAACAACATCAAAGAGTCAATACACGTTTAGGAATGAACACAGTTTCACGTCTAGTTGTTCAATCATGAGTCCTAAAAAGACCCCACCCACCCCTTTTTCCCCTCACTGTATATGTTTCTTTTCCCTTTTTACCTCCTCTATCATGATTTCTTGTTTTTGGATAGAAGTGTATATTTGTACGTCTCTAAATGTTATGATAATTTGAACACGGTGGACCCTATTGTAAACAAGTGTAATGCTTTATGGTGTCGTCCACAGTTAACACAGTCTTGTATTGAGTTGTACTAGAAATGTACTGTAATTCTCCAAACTGTTAATAAATACTTAAATCAATCAATCAATCAATCAATCAATCCATATTGTGGGGTTTCCGTTTAAGTGGTTAAAAGTGGCCACTGAGGTAGCCTGTCTAACTTCCAATGGGAGTTTATTCCACAAATGTGGCAAATGCTCTATTCTCTTCTGTTAGCAGCCTTGTCCTGCATGGGGACCCTGAGTAATAGCTGATCTGTAGATCTAAGATTGCAGTCAGAGATGTATAGGCAGGTGCAAGGTAATTTTCAGTGATTTTGAAAACAAACAATACCTTCTTTAAAATCAGTGGCCAGTGAGGGCAGAACAGGGGTAATATGTGACTGGGTCTGGACGTTAGGTCAGCAAGTCAGCCGTTGTGATACAGCAGTAACAAGCAAAATGGTTATCCTTGGGGGAGGGAGGTATGGAGAATGCAATTACAGTTTGCTAAACAATTAAACTTTCAGTGACTTTCTGCACATAAAGCGAAGGTTGCTCTGCTCTACACAGCAGAAAGGATTATTCATCGTCATATTTTCTAATTCCCAATTCTGAATGAAGGGAACGACAACAAAGGAGAGTGACGTGAACATTTTTGGGAGGTTGACAACCAGGTGCACTGCAGCATTGTGAACGATTTGGAGGGCCTTCAGTGAGCGTGCCGAGAGGACTGGAGGGAGATCCAGTCAATAATTAAATTAATAGTTCCATATTTAAAGGTATATTCAGGGATTTCACTTAATTCAAATATCACTTCTTTTTTTGTTTTGTTGTGATAATCCACCCTACTATAGAGTGTGCTGACCATATAAGGAGTTCCTCCCTGTCCCCAGTAAACCCATGGGGTCAAAAAACCGTAGGTTTCGTTTTTGGCTAGGTGGCCCAGCCTTCATCCAATCAGGATAAAGAGGGGCCTTCCGCCAATCATGATCGAGCGGGGGCAGGCCTTGGTGTGCGTGCTGTTGGCCTGTTGCGTGTTCCCCCCACTGTAGAGCGTGCATGTGCACATCTTGTTACCGGGAGACCGGTGGGTTTTCCAAATCACCCAAATCACTGAATGCTCCTTTAAGCGAATTTGACCTAGAAAAGTGCTATATGTATGTATAAATGGTATAGTTGTATTGTATGTACTGGTGCGTACACATCATCTAACTATCAGGCTAAGGATTGTCTTTATATCGGCAACCTTCAGGCTATTATATTTGAGTCAACACATGGTACAATAAATGAGAAGCACTTGAGTTGTTCTAAATCTTCTATCTATAGTATCCTTCTGGAGGCAGAAGGGGGGAAAAGTGATAACAACAGAACAGTTCCCAGAACACCTATTCTCATTAAACATAACTTTTGAACATTGAGTTCTCATCTAAAATTCCAACTCCCTGATATCCTTTCCACAGCCCTCATGTGCATTTGTCTTGGTTATTTCAATACTAAAGTGTTCAATTGCAACACTTTGAGTTATATTACCTGGTGGCATTTCAAATGAGTTTCACTTTAGTTGGATAATGTCAGGGATGCAATTTTGCATTATTTGCTCACAGCTCACGGTTGCAAGCTTGTCCAACCATTTATATTCCATTGCACCACAGTAATAGGAGATAGTCATTTTTTGCAGGATGGGGCTATTACTGATCACTTCAGCAGATTGTGTCTCTCTCCTCTGAGCATGGCGCGGTGAGAAAACCATGGCTTATAAGAGCCTTTTCTTTGCATTACATAATGTTATTAACACAGTTAAGAAATAAAGATATATCTACAAGCTCACAGTGCAGTGACGCGTTGTGCAGTGCAGTGCAGTTTATATGTATTCAGTATATATATTGCCATGCTACACTTTGTTTTCCAATCTCAAAAAATCTATGATACACCAAAGCTATGGACTCCATCTGGGCAAGTCTTGTATATCGCCCACTGTCAGTGAGGAGCTAATCCTTTCCTGTCCTCAGGGGAAGCCCTTTGAGAACAGTTGTAGAGTTAAGATCAATAGGCATATGTAAGCTTGTCTGTATGTAACCAAGCAAAATTATGAATGTAGACTTAAGATCAATAGGCATAAGCCTGTCTGTATGTGACCAAGCATTATGAATGTAAACATGAGGACAGTCTTTACTTTTCCCTCAGACTCTGTTTGCCATGAAGCAAAGCCACGTTGTCCTGTTGGGAATTAAATTTGCCCTTAACCACTGCAATCCCCCGCCAGCTTATTCTGGGGGAACCTAAGCCACAAATATCCTTAATATCTATTAAGCTTAAGAACTTGGTGTGAGATTGTATATCGGCTATTTTTGGGTGAAGAGATTTTGTGTAGACAAACACAAATGATCCAAAAGAGACAACTCAGATCCAGAGGATCGTGAAGTGGTTCATTGTCTCCGGGGAGGTGAAAGTTATGTTTTGTGTGTGTGTGTGCGTGCGTGCGTGCGTGCGTGCATGCGTGCGTGCGTGCGTGTGCGTGTGCGCAGGGACAATTTTTCAACATAGCATCAACATGCAGTGCACTTTAACCCAATGCTTGTGTTAGCTTGTAATATGTTAAAAAATAATTGTTTAGTTACAAGCTCTTGTTAATACTTTTTATTCATTGGTTAAATATTTATAAAACTCACAGGCACCACTTTCACAAACAAAAAAATAGCAAAAATAGTAAATAGGAAAAAATAGCTAATAACTACAAGCTACAAGTTCACGTTGTGATACACATTTTGCTACGTTTGTGGGACACTGTAGTATGACAAACTATGGTATTATTCATATAAAATACAATAAAAGCTTTGCCGCACAGAGGCAACGATATGCCTTCTGTACTCAGGTTTAACACAAAAATCACTCTCCCGTTTGCAATTAGTATAAAATGCCGCCGCTAGGCTTTTAACCAACACCAAAAAGCGTGTCACCCCTGTTTTTATGTCGCTTCACTGGCTTCCGGTCAACTATAAAGTTGATTTTAAAATTATTTTAATCTCTTTTAAGGCTCAAAGAGGTCTTGCCCATACCTATATCGCGGAGCTCTTGCCCCCTCACGACCCCCCTCGCAGCCTGAGGTCTGTAGGCAAGGCTCCTAAAAATCCGTACTGCGAACTACGTCACAAAGGGTGATCGGGCCTTCGCCATCCGAGCACCAAAGCTCTGGAATGAGCTTCCAGAATTAATTCGCCTCACTGACTCCCTCACACGTTTTAAAAACATTAAAAACCCATTTGTTTCAAAAAGCATTCCTATAAATAACTTTTTGTTTCCCCCTGCCTTTTACTGATCTTGTGTTATCTTGATTTGTTTAATGTTTGGGTATTTCTTGTTTATTGCGTTCATTATGATAGATCATGTCACTTATTTGTTTTTCTATTTTTCTATTGTGTATTTTCTTGTTATTATTCCTGTACAGCACTTTGTGGCTCATGCCTAGAAAGGTGCTATATAAATAAAGTTATTATTATTATTACTTCACCATATTATGCCATAAAAAATATACGGTAGAAATTTGTGTCTTAAATGGTTCATATCTGTGTCTGTGTTTATAGCTTTGGAAAAGCCTTCTTCAGGGTTCATGTGCACATCAATGATTTAGTTTTCAAGCTCACCACTAGATGGGACACTTTCTTTAGAGACTAATGGGAATGTAACATTACGTTATGGGAGGAGAGGCCTTACAATGAGAGATGTAACATTATGTAATGGGTTTAGGCCTATACATGAGGGCTCTATCCATCTAATGTTTATAAGATCATTTTTATTAGCAGACAATGAGCTGGCACTCATGTGAACTGAAGACAGCCGCTTTATAAAAAAAAACATTATGATTGCAATAGGGAGAAAGGAGAGTTTCTCAGTCATTCAGAGGGGAAATTAATGATTTACTGTCGGTATAGAATGAGCTCTACATATATCTAATACTCAACATTATTGTCGCTGTGTCTGGCAGAAAAACGTGTACAGTATCTCCATATTTCAACTTTTTATATATATTTTCTCTCGTAAATTCATGCCCCTACTTTGTCGTCGTACAAGGGAGTCACACAAAAGTGAAAACAACAGATCTACAAGCTCACAGGCTTGTAGATACTCATTAACTGTACAGATATGCAGAGTTTTAATGCAAGCTTCGGGTTGTGTGATCTTCTTCAGGCGTACAGGGACAAAGGGATGTGGCAGTAGGCCTCCATAAGGGTTCGTTTGGTCACATTTGTCAAAGTTGTACGAGCAGTGTTATCATTTTGATCACCAATGTAAGACACCTGAGTCCAACATTCCAGTGACTACATAGTAGATAGACATCAAGGGAATTGTAGTCCTACTGTTACAGCATGGGCACATGAGCCGACAGTCAGAAGAAGCTGTGTTTTACGTCATTTCCGAGTTTTTAGACAGCTGGTGGGTGGAAAAGAAGCTCCACCCCCGCGGCTGACTGCCGCGGAGGAGAGCGTTTCCGGAAATCTGTCCGTCGCGGCCGCACTTAACATCAAGGGAAATGTAGTCCTAAATGTAGCACACTACAGAGGCTATACCAAGCCCCCAGAGTGGCTGGCCAACGTTGAAGCGACCGAGCCTACACTGGTCAAAGCTGGAACTGCAGGCGGGCCCGTGCATATAGAGTGAGAAAACCCTGTGCAGCCGGCGATTAACATTGAGAGCTCGTTAGCACTTCCGCATTTTGACCACCAACTGTTGGTGCTCTTCCGAATAAATGCGGAAGTAGAGCGCTCTTCCGGGTGCTTCAAAACGCCACTGAGCAAAACGAATAGTGGGGGGGGGGGGGGGCGGGGCAGGGCTGCCGTTCCCCCGTGTAGACCTCCCTCCCTCACAGGGAGTTCACACAATCATTCTCACCATCTGTGGTCCACACACTGGAATACAAATTAAATGAAAGACAAGACAGAAGCTCATGAAAATATGAGCTTCTTTCTCTATCTGTGAGTGCGTGCGTGCGTGCGTGCGTGCGTGCGTGCGTGCGTGCGTGCGTGCGTGCGTGCGTGCGCTCATGCGCTCATGCGTGTATGCTGTACAATACATGCACACTCCACAATTGTACTAGTTATTTAATTGGTACCTAATTAAAAAAATGCTTCAAATCAGGGGAAATGGAAGACCCGATTAAACATGTTGTACTCGTTAATTTGACTCGGGCAAATGGAATAAGATGATTAAGTCAGGTTCTTGTAGAATTGATTCGTGCCGTATGGCTGCAACACATTGAAAAGAAAAGCTGAGGGTTAAAATACCTTCGCTGTTGGGGCAGAAAAAGGTTTATATGACTGTATTGTCAAACAAATATCGAAGTCAATTATATCACATTACACATTACACGACTTATAGACAGTTTTCCGTCACATTGTCTTTGACTTAGGCAAAATAAAATGGCCTATAGGTCACACTCTTCACATATAGGCCATTATACTACAGGGATGGGAACAGCATGATCTTTTCAATAAGGATATGTGCAATCTTGTACCATAGTCATGAAGAGATAATGTAGGCAAGAAAAACAATTTTCCTCAAACAATGACATCATGTTCATCTCCATGACTGCGACGGGGAAAAGGCCCGGACAGTGAAACAGTTGGACCAGAGAGACGACCGGCATCGCTTTGATCACACATTTTTGTTTCTGTGATGACTTAACCATTCCCCCAAATTAAAACACACTGTACAACTTCTTTTTAGTTATTCAAATCAGGGGCAGCAGTAGTGAAGACTGGAAAATAAAGCTATGTAGAATACAATTAAGAAGAAAATAACAAGAGTGCAAACTGCAAAGCCTGCCTATAAAGATAAAATGCAGTCTTTTTTTTATCCATGATGCCAACCAGGCCTGGCAGGGACAACAAATTATACACACAGCGTTAAAAAAAAAGAGAAAAAAGCACAACATGAATGTTGCCAATGATTCTGCCTTTGCCAATGGATTTGAACATGCTTTTATTGTCGATGTGACACTGTTGATTATATGCAGGCACAGCAGGATAAGAAGACCCATTTATACTAACGGCGCACAACGGCATAGAGCGCCGAAAATAGGCAGCTGACCTACAGTACAAGCTCACATAGGCCTATGCGCCATGTAGAAAACCCCACCCCTCTATAGCTGAGAGTGGGGTGGAGTAGTAGGAGGTGGCCTTGTTGGTGGTGGGTGGGGCCACCAATTGGCACACCTGGGGACTATAGAGCGTCGCAGTCCCGCCTCCTACCCTGGACCAGGAAATGAAACCCAATGCATTATTCTCATAGACATTTCTTAAAGTATTTATTTAAAGACGGTTACGCCGCGGACAAAGCCAACTCGAGTCGTGACAACTCATGACAACACAAACAATATTTTGGACCAAACAAATAATTTGAAAGAAGAAAAAAACGGCAGGTTACAACACTTTTTTTGTTGTTGTTTGGTCCAAAATATTGTTTGTGTTGTCATGAGTTGTCACGACTCGAGTTGGCTTTGTCCGCGGCGTAACCGTCTTTAAATAAATACTTTAAGAAATGTCTATGAGAATAATGCATTGGGTTTCATTTCCTGGTCCAGGGTAGGAGGCGGGACTGCGACGCTCTATAGCTGAGAGTGGGGTGGAGTAGTAGGAGGTTGCCTTGTTGGTGTTGGGTGGGGCCACCAATTGGCACACCTGGGGACTATATAGGCAAACTAGAAGCCACAGACAAACATTTGTACCTTACTGGAGAGGTGCTGGTAGCACCTCTGCTCTGTGCCTATATTGATGCATCACTTGTAAGTTTCCTTGCTATTTGCCAAATGCCCCTTTGAGTATTTGATTTGCTTAATGTGTTTATGCCTATGTTTGTTTGTAGTTTCATTTGTTTATATCTAAGACTGTTTGCAATACTGATTGCTACTATTTCTCTTCTTGTTCAGTTAAAATCATCACCCATCATCCGTCATTCACCACTGCCATCATGCCATATCTGCAAAGCCTGAATAAATCTCTGTGACATGTCAATACTGTCTGGTTCATGATCCATGCTCTAACAGGCATGCTGGTGTAGAGGTGCACATGTACATATCCAGCAACCTCCTCTTACGTAGCTAGAGAGAATACTTCACGCCATGTCCACGACGTGTACTGTATGTGAGCTTGTAGATCGGCTAATTTCAGCGTGTAACTACACCATCGTAGCCTGGCCCCAGCCCTGAATCGCTAGCCACGCCCATTAAAAAAAGATGTTCTGGCGAAATGAAAATTCAGACTGAGTGTCAGGCTAACACCATCGTGCGACAAAGCATAAAGCTCGAGGAATGGCTATTCGTGTGGATGAGGTTAACCACTTTTTTATGACTCGATGCTTATTAGGTTTTCAATTTTACACGAAAAAGACAGGGTAGAAGACAGAGTACTTGCAATGGGAAACTTGCAATGGGCCTGGTCTACAAGATACACTGACTACACCTCAATAATACCCTGTAGATCTACCTACTTCTTAATGTCAATCAAGTCCACAATCACAACACCAGGGGGAACTCCACAAATCACGTTCAACCCACATTTGGCACAGACATGGGTTTCTATTCGTTCTTCTGGTATGCCACCAAAATGTGGAATGCCCTATAGAGCGTCGCAGTCCCGCCTCCTACCAGGGACCAGGAAATGATTCTCCGTTCATTTTCCTCATAGACATTTCAGAAAGTATTTATTTAAAGACGTTTACGCCGCGGACAAAGCCAACTCGAGTCGTGACAAAACATGACAACAAAATAATTAGAAAGAAGAAAAAAACAGCAGGTTACAACACTTTCTTTGTTGTTTTTCTTCTTTGTAATTATTTGTTTGGTCCAAAATATTGTTTGTGTTGTCATGAGTTGTCACGACTCGAGTTGGCTTTGTCCGCGGCGTAACAGTCTTTAAATAAATACTAATAGAAATGTCTATGGGAAAGATGCATTGGGATTCATTTCCTGGTCCATGGTAGGGGGCGGGACTGCGACCCTCTATACCAGCAGCCATGAAGAAGTGTCCCTCTTTCAAAACTGCTCTAAAAGAACACCTACAGGTGACTGCAATAGGCCTATCTCACAGCCCGCTTTCCACGCCCACTTCCGGTAAATAGTGGTGTCTTTAACATTAGCATTTACACGTTTTTTTCTCTGGAGAATCTAAGTACATTTTCTAATGTAAAAATGTGACAGACCAATATTATTATGAAGCAAACAAGATGGTAAATCAGCTCGAACAGATAGAACAAACCTTACCTTGAGAAAACAAAAGTTGTAGACTTCTTAAATTACCTCTGTTAACATGTAGCGTCTATGGAGTGACGTCACGCTATCACCACTAACCCCGAAAGGGGGCGTATTAAGGGGGGGGCGGGGAAATTCTGTGAGATAGGCTTATTCGGAACTGCCGTCACAAGTTTTGACTTGCCGGCGTTGCCGCCATCAAAGATGTAGTGGAGTAAAGTAAAAGTACTGAAACTTGGAAATACTCTATACTATGCAAGTAATATTACCTCAAAATTGTACTTAAGTACAGTTCTTGAGTAAATGTATGAGTTTATACTTTACAACTCTGCCCATTTGAGCTTCTTGGTTAATGTTTAATCAGCTTCAATATAGAAAAGGAACGTTGGGGCTGATGCCACTGTCACTGTGATTGTTCAGAAAAGCGTGCAGCGAACGATGCATGCTGTTTTCTATGGTCAGTGTCTTCATTAGCTCTTGGACTGTTTTCCCCTTTTGAATTATACTTACACTGAAATGACTACCGTTTGCATCAGAAATGTAGAGGCTATATATGTCATCTTTGTAAATATTCACCAGCAGCAGTACAAAGGGCTGAATAACTCTAATGCTGCGTTTACACTGGCAGATACAAAGATACAGTCTACCATTCATTTTATAATAATATCATTAGTCATTTTTACTACTACTACTCCTTTAAAGTTCTCAGTCCACGAGTCATTTGGATTCCATGGAAGCAGGCATGTCTTCTATGGAAGCACAGAAAATTGCCAATCTGTACAAGTAGTCTGTGACGCATTGAGAGCTTGTGGATTGGCCATTTTAGGTTATTATTAAGAGCATTTGAAGTGGTCAAACTAGCCATAACGTTCAGAAGCATATTCCATGAAATTGTAATAGTCTCGGATATTTCATATAAAAGCAACGGTTAAAGCCTCGATCTGTGATTTCTTCACATGGTTGGCAGTAACAAGCAGTAACAACAATGTCTAAAACATCACATTTTTACATATTGTGTTAATTGTTTAGGAAACACATAATTCCTTTCATACTATTTCACAATTCCCTGCACATTAGGACTTAGACTAATTAATTTACATTGTATTACACGTCACTCTGCAAACGTGATGACAGGAAAGTGGTATATAAGATCAACCTGGCCAGATTTTACGATGTGCATAAATGGTGACTCTGTGCGCCCAGCTGTGAGGCTACATCTGCCCTGTGGCACCACAACTGTCCCATTATTTATTTCTGCTGACAACACTTCTCCTTTGATATGGTTCTGTTCTGACACACTTTACTGTACCAACTGTCCCTGGATGCACCCTAGCTGTTAAGGGCAGCGGAGGTGAGATCACTTGAGTTTATACCCGTTTGATTGGTCCTGGTGGGCTGTTGCCGTTTGTGAGATAAACAAGCAGACAGCACTACGAAAACAAAGCCCAAAAGAGAAGTGACTATAGGCCACATGAGCATGAACATGCACGCACGCACACACGCACGCACACAGATCTACTAGCTCACAAACAGGCAGCAAGCTAGCCTCTACGACCAGTTATCCTTGGTGCGCTGGCATGTGGTTACAGTCTGCGAGACACAGCTCAATTAAATCTCTCTTAAAATCTCTTAAAATATAGGGATTGTTACACACTGACCTGCATTCATTAATGCCACATATATCAGCTAGGGGTCCCATGTGGCACCACAGGGACCCCGCCAGGGTCCACGTTAGGCAGTGGTAGAAAGTAACTAATTACATATACTCAAGTAGCCTACTGTATTTAAGTACAATTTTGAGGTATTTGTATATGTAATACTTTACTTGAGTATTACTTCTACTCCATTACAGGCACTTGTAGATCTGCTATTTTCAAAAGATTAAATTTCATAACTTCAATGAGACATTCTGCATAATGAGTAGGCTACTTTTACTTTTGGTACAGTACATTTTGAAGCCAATACTTTTGTACTTTGTACAAACAGTACATATTGAATTACAGACTTTTATGTGTAAAAGAGTATTTCTATACTGCAATAGGCCTATTGATACTTTTACAAAAAAAGTTAAAAAGAAAGTGGCCCGGCATGTCAGATGATCACGATCACGCATCGTTATATACTCAGTCACTCACAGACCTTTACTTGGTTGCACTTTGCAAGCCAGGCAGCGGGCCCATTCAAAACATTATCTCTCAGGGTGCTATACAAATGTCTATCTACGTCCTGTACGTTCACTTAAATAAAACTAGTGTTGACTAATCATTACCAGTGGCTTTTATTTTGAAGAGGAAGAGGAGTCTGTTTCGGTTGTAGCCAAGCAACTGCCATGACAGTTGTGATTCCATGACAGTTGTGAAAGTGGTGGTGGTGGATTAAACACGTGCTTTTGAGTCAAAGTTCATATATTTACCATATGAAAACCATGCATCTTTGACTTAAACAATGTATACACACTTTGGAATTACGATAAACATGGTAAATCATCCTCCGCGGCATTAGGTGAGTATTAATAATAATAAAGTCTCACGCTATAGTATCATCTTCAACAACAGCCCCCCCCCCCCCCCCCCTCCCTGTAAAAAACAGGTTACAGGAAGGCTACAGTACTGTTACTTCAATTAACCTTTTAGTTGCGCCACACACAAAAAAAGAAAAGGAATTCAATGAAAAAAGAGGGGAAAAAGTGCCCACTCATCCAGGTGCCCAGTTGTCCCTAGTTGCCCAGTCGTCCAGGTGGCCACATGTCCGTAGGTGCCCACCCGTCCGGGTGCCCATGCACTCGTACGGGTGCGCACCTGCCATTGTTGTCCTACTTTTAAGTAGGCCTACTGTAGCCTACTACTAAGTACAATGTTTTTTTTACTTGAGATAAAATACTTGAGTATTTCCAATTTCCAATACTTTTACTTCTACTCTGTTACATGCGGCACATTGTGAGCTTGTAGATTTGCTATTTTCAATAAAAAGTTTAAAGTTTAAAAACACACAAAGGCAGCAATCAGTCCATCTAGACAAATGCTTTGTTAAAAACAAAGGTTAGATGGCCCCCATGGTGCGGAGATTTGTCTTGGGGGACACAAAATTAGAGCCCGACCGATGTATCGGTGGGTCTGGCCAATGTATCGGCAATTATTTTACTATTTTGACGATATCGGTATCGGCAATCACGCAGCCGATTTGTCCTGGTTTTCTTGTACTACTTTCAAACACTCAGTCCATATAATAATAATAATAATCTAATAATAATAATAATAGGGCTAATACAAAAGCTACAGAGCTCCATACAGAATATTTGTAGCTTCGTAGCTCAAGTTGAAACCATCCAGCTCAACATTTTAGTAGCTGTAGCTTTTGTAGCAGCTACAGACGTTGCATCTTCATGTTGGAAGCCAGCCATTGAAAAATAATGGTAGCATATTTTATATCTGCCAGTGCGAACGCAGCAATATACTGTAGTAAACTGTACACACATTTCAAATGATCTTGACATTTCACATACCCAGAGCCTTGCGTGTGGTACAGTGGTATTTTGCTAATGATTTGTTGTTGTGATGATGATGTTAAGGCCTCCTCGCCCAATTGGCCTCTCTCGTTTTCCTCTGCTCTTCACTATTTTAAGATTTGTGTAATTGGCCTCAGGTATTAATACCTGAGGCCAATTACACAAATCATCTCTGGCGGGTGGAAACCTCATAATGTCCTGTTACTTTTCAGGATTAAAAAAAAGCTAAAGTAGCAGATCGACGACAAGCTAAAAGCGTGTCGCTTTATGCCGCGTTTCGAGCTTGTGGATCTGATGCTTTTGTGATGCTTTTGTGTGACGTTTTATAGTATGATCAAGTAGGGTGTTGTTTCTGCCCAGCACCAACGCAAAGACGATTTTGAGTGTGTTGAGCAGGCCTTTACACTGGCCATAAACAAACCCTGCTCAGAATTATTACAAAAAAGCAACAACAAATTTAAGAAATTGTCTGTTACCATCTGTCACCACTTATTCTGCCAACTCGCACAAGATTCAATCTATCTTTAAGAAACATTGGCACATCCTTAAGTCTGACCCTGAATTGGCATAACTTTGTTTCTCCCCTCAGACAAAAACCTGAGGGAATCAGGGACCATTTGGTTCATACTGATTCTGATTCTCAGGGCCCTGCTGCGCTTCTGCAGACTCTCAGCTGGCTCAATCCCTAAGGGAAATTATCCGTGTGGGCATTGTGCGCAATGCAACAGCATGATCAAAACCACATCTTTTAAGCATCCGCACAGTGGTAAACAGTTCAAGATCAAACGGACTATTACCTGTGCATCTACTAGTGTTGTGTATACCTTATACGTCCCTGTGGAATGGCCTACGTACTTTAGGCAAAACGCCCAGACAACTCAAACAGAATGAGTGAACACAAAAGTTCAATTCGGAGGAACGATCGGGATTATCCCATTGAAGTCCACTTTAATGATTTGAAAAGTTTTCGAGTGAGGGCAACCTTGACGTGCTACTTAAACAGCGTGAAGTGTTTTTGGATACACAAACTACAAACTTTAACACCCAGGGGACTTAATGATGAACTTTTACTTAATGTGATGCTTTAATCAAATTAATTCTAATTGTTGTTTTTCATTTCTCTACTCAAGTCCTAGGACAAAATCTCCTGCCTGAACACTGCCTGAGTGTATTTTTATTCCTTTACTTAAAAAAATCAGATTTATTTTTCTTGAACTGAATATGTGTATGAATTACTGTATAGGCCTACAGACTGACGGTGAAGACAAGATCACTTAATCAAATGAGAACCACCACCTGCTGTGTCTCATCCCCATCAACGATGGAGATTGTCATTGGTTCCATCCATCCATCCATCCATCTTCAACCGCTTATCCGTACTCAGGTCGCGGGGGCAACAGCTCCACCAGAGTGCTCCAGACTTCCCTCTCCAGAGCAACATTAGTGACTTCCTCCTGGGGGATCCCGAGACGTTCCAAGGCCAGTTGGTCAATGTATTTCCTCCAACTGCGCCTTGGTCTTCCCCAGGGTCTCCTCCCAGTGGGACGTGTGTCGAGGACCTCCCTAGGGAGACGCCCGAGAGGCATCCTAACCAGATGCCCGAACCACCTAAATTGGCTCCTTTCCAGGCGAAGGAGCAGCGGTTCTACTCCGAGTCTCTCTCGTGTAACTGAACTTCTCACCCTATCTCTAAGGGAGATGCCAGCCACCCGTCGAAGAAAACTCATTTCGGCCGCTTGTATTCGCGACCTTATTCTTTCGGTCATGACCCACACTTCATGACCATAGCTGAGAGTAGGAACGAAGATTGCTTGGTAGACAGAGAGCTTTGCCTTCTGGCTCAACTCTCTTTTCGTCACAACAGTGCGGTACAGCGACTGCAATACCGCCCCTGCCGCTCATTGGTTGTTAGATCTGTATTTAGCTGTAGTGCTACTAGCACCAAAACGTTGCTTAAATAATAAAAGTGTTCATATTGCAAGTGCAGACGGTGTGCGGGTCATTGGGTACTTTTTGTGCATTTTTTGAATACGTTGATCCCTGCCTACGCACCCGTCTCTGAGCCGACCAGGTGTGCATAAGACTTTGTTTCCTATGCCTGACACCAACAAAATGCCTTCTTAATCCAATTAAGGAGTTTACTGTATATAATAGAGCTAAAATCTAAAATGACACAGATGCGTTCCGGGTTTTAATGTCAAGATAGGTGCTCCAACTAATAAGCTGATCCGTTGCAGGCTTTCACAGACAGAGAGAGAGAGAGAGAGAGAAGCTCAGTCTGACTTTCTCTCCTCTGGCTCCAGGCCAGCTAGCAGCAGCCCTTTCTCTTTGGGGTTGTGCTTATCTGTGTACAACACGCACCGCCCACACCCAAAACAATACCTTATACCGCACGCACATGAAGTGTGCACCGACCTCATCAAGGCCCTGTTCTTTAAGGACGTTGGGTGTTTGGCGGTAGTGTGCAAGTTGCATTTTTCTTGGTGAAAACAAAACAAGTTTATTGTTCAAAATGCTGTGTGTGTGTGTGTGTGTGTGTGTGTGTGTGTGTGTGTGTGTGTGTGTGTGTGTGTGTGTGTGTGTGTGTGTGTGTGTGTGTGCGTGCGTGCGTGCGTGCGTGCGTGCGTGCGTGCGTGCGTGCGTGCGTGCGTGCGTGCGTGCGTGCGTGCGTGCGTGCGTGCGCGCGCGCGCGTGCGTGCGCGCGCCCCCAGATAATTTATTTACACACACACACACACACCACTTATTTTCTTTTTTCAACCATACATTCATTAAACACATGGCCTCCATATTTTGACCATATCGTTACATTTTTGTATACATAGTTGCTTCTGCATATGCTTAGGTTAAAGTTGCGGTAGTGCTCACTGGTGGCCAACAAACTCAAAGTTATTATTATTTTTCAACCATAAAGTTGACAGGGGGAGGAGGTCATTGAGAGTGCAGCCTGACATCTCTGTAGGCCTACTGATGATATAAGAAAGGTGAAGTCGACCTGTGACAGGCCCAGTGGGTAATAATCAGCCTGATGAGCTTTGCTTTTATCTGCCACCAACGTTTTCCCCTAACTATACATTATTGACTGGCTGCACCCCTATTTGAATATACTGTACGTGCATAAGCAAAGCAGAAATAAATGTGGACGTTGCAAATCATGAGTGTCAATTAAAATGAAAGTTGGCTGGATGCTATATCCAAAAAGCTGTGGTAATAGGCTAATGCTATTATGTCAGTAGTTCTCAAAGTGGGGGCTGGGGACCCCCAAGGGGTACTTGGGCCGGTTGGTCGAGTTGGTCCCCCTCAGCAAAATGTCGAGTGGGTCCCCTCAGCGAAATGAGTGATAGTTGGACCTTTGTGGGTGTGCAAATTTCTTCCTCACACCCATAAGGTTTTGAGATCAGACTAGCACCTAAAGATACATGGACACTTGTCGCATTCTCCCATAAACCTGAGTTGAAAACCATTAAATCAATCATATCCAAGTAATTTTGCATCAAAACAACATGGCATGATGTGAAGATGAACATGGCCTGTGGTAGATGAGGGTTCAAATCCAGGTGGTTATGTATAGAGTGCATACATATCATCTCTTTCAGATGGAAACCTCATATGTCCCAAACTGTTACTTTTCAGGATTTAATAAAACAGCAAAAGTAGCAGATCGATACGCTCACCAAAACACGTCGCTTCACGCCGCATTTCGATCTTGATGATCTGCAGCTACTTTAGATGCTTTTGTGTGACGATGTAGCAGGGCCGTTAGTTTACGAAAAAACACAAAATGTTATGGAGATGAGAGGTTTCTGCCCGACAGCGACGATATAAGGTTAGGTCAGGTTTATCATCCCCAGATAGGGAAGGTCAAGGTTCAGTTGGTCAAGGTGCAGAAGTACAACAAAAATAGTCATAAAAATACAGGCATAAATACTGATATACACAGTATGCAGTCGCCCGGGCAGAGCGGCAATGGCTCAGGAGGTATAGAGCCACTTGTTGAGGGGCGCTAGCCCCTCCTATACACAGGTTTAATGTTTGTCTTTAGTTCACTGTTTGTTTTGTAAACGCATTGACAATGAAGGGAAAATTTACGTCATAATGTGTCATTTACGTCATATTGTCTCTTTATTGTTAAAGGCATTTAATGTTTGTGTTTTCACCGTTTGTTTTACATCGCCATTACATCACCTAATCAACATGAGTTAGACTTTAATATATTAGCACCCCTCACTTCAAACGTGTGTGATTTTTCCATTTATACGTTGGCAATTCTAAAATAGCGTATAGTCACAGTGTGTCACTTTGTGCCACGGTGCGAGCTTGCACATCTGATATTTTGGAACATTTTGTTTTACACAAATCTTCTCTTCTGGGGGTCTTCTGGGGGACCCTGGCACAACATATTTTGGATATGTGGCCAAATACATACAGTTGGAGGCCATCGATATTGTCCTTTTCTTTTTGCTGAGGTTTGCGTGATCTGCGCAAAACCCCTTTTGGTGTTTTAAACATTATGTTATAATTTAGCTATTGAAAAATAGCAGATCTACAAGCTCATAGCGCGCCACCGAGTGGCGCGCTACGAGCTTGTAGGTCTGCTATTTTTGAAAAATCGTGAAAATATTTATTTCAGAAAACTGGAGGATTTAGTAGGATTTTTTAAAATTTTGAGGTCAGGCCTAAATGGGTCAAATGATAAGGGACAATATCGGTGGCACCCAACTGTACATGTGTGTGTGTCCTTGACAAAGAGAGAACCGCTGACCTACAGTATTAGGCTACAGTATAGGGCTTGTGGTTAGTTGCTGAAGGAAAAAATAAATAAGATAAACTTTCTGAATCTGGTTAAAGCCCTATAACCACACCAAAGGGTCACCATGCAACTCCTTGGGTCCAAACGGTTGCAAGGAGTTTATAACGCTAAAACCGTCTTGACCCTTTGGTGTGGTTTGGGCCATTGAATTCCATGCGTTGAATCACTAGGGTCAACGTGGGTCAACGTGCAACAAGACATATCACACCGCAGGGACAACGCTAAAACCGTCTTGACGCTTTGGTGTGGTTACTATAGTTAGGGCTTAAACGTTCCTTTGCAGAACTCTTCATTTGCCCAATAGCCCTCTGCACAAAGTTGTGATTAGGTTCATTGAAGATGCACACAGCGCCTCTCAGAATGAGCCCTTTGCACAGCTGTGCAGCTGACATCAGCTCACACCCAATGACTCAGCCCGCCATCTTGATGATGATGCACTGCAACCTGTCTTTGGCGCCAAACACACAAACCAGGCTGAAGGACATGCTCCATCTAAGGAAATACTGCTCTGTTATGTATAGTATATCGGTGACCTCATACTCTTATCTCTTATCTCTTTTCTCCCCGTAAATGAATGTCCTACTTGATCATACAAACGCATCAAAAGTAGCAGATCTGCAAGCTCGAAACGCAGCGCCAAGCGAGTTGAAGTGATACATTTTGAGCTTGTGGATCTTCCATTATTCTTATTTTTGAATTTGAATACTGAAAACTTAAGAGTTATATGTGTATATAAGTGTATATCCATATGATGGTACATTATTATACTTTTGGTTAATGATAGTTATTATTAGTAGGATTGTGTTGGGTTGTGTGTTGTCTTCAGTCCAGGTGGAGAGCCGAGAGCCGAAAGAGGCTTGAGTGTTTGCTTCATTGCCAATCAACTGGTAATTGATGCTCTGGTACTTCTCACCTGTGAGGAGTTGATCGCCCTCACAGGATTGGTGGTTCCTCAGTCTGAACCTGACCATCGCAAAGGAGGCAATCCTCCTTCCCCCAACCCCAACCAACTGACTTTGATTATGAGTTTGCCTATGAGTTGATCCCTTTGGAAAGGATTCATTTTGGTTTAGTTGTAGCTTATATTCCTGTTGCTTGTTAGCCTGATTTGAGTCTTGCATTCTTGAACATTTATTTAATTAATTCATGTAAGCTATTTTGCACAAGCTGCTGCTTCTCATTTCAATATGTTACGGGTCTTTGCCCCTAGACACTAAGGGTCGTAACAGTCCTTATAGAGTTTTGAACATAGACAATATGGAATTTGATTAAAGTCATGTTAAATCTGCATCCTAATTCCTGCATTACGATGAATGCCCCTGGGTGAGTAGTGTATCCTTACACAAAGCACCTAGTGTAATAAAAGCAATAATACAGTATAGCCTACAGCAGTTCCGTAATGGTGTGATGTAAGTCCAGGTGTGCAGTGGGATCTTGTGAAAACCAACCAAGGCTGCACGTGTGTGGATATTTCTCAAAACGGATATTTTTGACATCCGTTAAAAAAGAAAATCCCTGGCCACACGACAAAGATATCTGTGTCCACACATTTTACGCATTTTACACAGGAGAGAATCACTGCAGTAGCAGGCTTACATTTATTTTATATATGAGGGTGGGTCCAAATACATATATAATGTTTTTTTAATGAAGGAATAAGTACCGCATTTTAAATGCCACCTAAATTGTGAGTGGAAGTGAAATATGTTTCTTGCATTAACTGCTGTCAGCATGATTTGAGTAAACTCTCCAAGTCCCGACACTCGAGCTTGATCTCCTCTCCATATCGTTTAATAGCGGCATAGAAAAAAACATGATTCATACAATCAATGATAATAGACACTTCGCAGACCATAGAGAAGTTAAGAGAACTGGAAATTATAAAAATCGGGTGAGAGTTAACTACAACCAGTCCTGCACTGAAAATAATAGCAGCTACAGTGTCACGTCCGAAACGCGTTGTGAGCGTGTCAGTGTGTAGATCTGCTTTCGGCACAAGACACCGCCATTCAACAAATATAAATTAGGCTGAATGGCAAACCTGAAACTGAATGGCAAACCTGCAAAAAGACATATTAGGCTATAGCCTACTGTATAGGTGTCACAAACTTCAAAAGTATTATTTAGGCTAATATGAACACATCATGAATGCTTCTATAATTGTTGGTTATTCTATAATAACCAAGAAGAGCACTAGGGGCGCACGCTCTTTCGCGGCTGCAGCTCCCAGGCTCTGGAAGAGCTTGCCCCTTTATATTCGATCTGCCCCGTCTATTTTTTTTTTAAGTCTCACCTTCAGACTCATCTTTTCTCCCTGGCTTTCAATCCTTCTTGAGTCCATTTTAGGTTTTGCTTTATCTTAGCTCTTTTTTGTTTTGCTTATTTTAACCTTTCATGCTTATATTTTTGTCATAATTTCTGATTGTGTTTCTTGTTTACATTCTGTGTTCTCTTGCCTGTCTCTGTTTTGCCACTGATCTGTACAGCACTTTGGTCAACCTTGGTTGTTTTAAAACGTGCTTTATGAATAAAGTTTGATTTGATTTGATTTGATATAATGTTATTATAGTTGCCAGCTACCAGAATGAACACTCACTGATTCTCACATCCATGTGTAATTGCACTGGTGTAGCAGTCAGACCAAATTACTTTGACTATCATGGCTATATGCACATGCATGCCACACATATAGACACACATACCGTATATGGTGCAATAAACCTACTATAGTAGTACTGAAGCTTTGCCGTAAATCAAAAGTTTGGATTTTTAAGATTACGTCATGGCTGCCAAGTCTGGGATTTTTAAATTTGTTTAGAGCACTTTGTTTGCCAGCCAAGTCTATATCATATCACCATATAGACTATATGGTCTTTGACGATAGGCCTATTACAATGTTTGTTTAGATCACTTATGATGTCAATCGTTTTCCAGCCAAGTCTATGGACTTTGAGGATATTGCAATGTTGGACAATGTTTTTTCTTTGCTCTCCCTCACAGATTTACTTGCAGATTATACGCAGATGCAGATTATGTGGTTGATGCGCACTGACATTTTGCACCTTAATCCCATCTACAACACACTGTCTTGTCTTTTTTGTTTTCTAGCACCTTCATGCACAGTATGTCTATATCTGCTGATATGCTCACGCACCTTTTCTTGTAGACATAGTGGACCTCATTCACAACAGCGTTTACGCTCATATCGTGAGCGGAGCGTGAGCGGACAGGCATTTACGAGGATTCCCACATTACGTGGGAATTCATGGCCGTGAACGTGAACTTGACGTTGACGTTGGTTGGTCGGAAACTCTGCACATATCGACGTCTGCTCCAGGGTGGTGTTGTGTATAGGGCATACGGCTTGCGTATATTTATTTAGAAGGCTTTAGTCTTCATGCTGAATCAATAAATAGTTCCCAAACCTCAGATAAAATATGTAGGCATGTGTCCCCAACATTGGTCAGCACAAAATTATAGCCTAGGCCTATATAAAAACAGAGTATCACTTGTATGCCTATATGCATGCATTCTAGAGGCATATATTGGTCAAGTTAACCTATGATCCTATACAGAAACTGCCCCCGCAAGCCCGACACCTTTTTATTTATTTATTAGGATATTTCTAGCATGCGCGATTGCGCTGCTCACTCTCGGCAGCCTTCTACTCGCAGTGCAACGCGAGTTACTGCGGCCATCGGCTACAGTATATAAAAAAATAGAAGACCACATTATGGCATCAGCGTGTTTGAAAGTCGGCCAGTCATATCATAGTTTTAAGACAGCTCACCTCCACTCGCGCTTGTTCACAAACATGACGGACAGACAGACATAAGAAAGGCAGTTCATGATGATCATCACTACCTACAGTAACTCGCTGATCAGCATGTTGACAGAGACTCAGCCAATTAAAGTTTCACGTAGGCCTAATGCCTTTGCTGCAAGCACCTATATCTGCCTCCATTTGCGTCGTGGTATTAATTTATAATAATGTACTGTATATTGATCACATGCGGACGCCACACAGAATAGCCAACTCTTACCGTGATCAGGCTTGATGAGGAAACATACAACGTAGTTGGATCGGATGAAATATAGCCTTTCCTAGTCCAAAAACGAATTAATCCCACAAGAAAAAAAAGAAAGAAAAGAAAAGACAAAACTGCATGGTCCGGTGGATTAAATATGTCCTGTGTCCATGCATGTCCATATATTTGCTTTCCAAGTGCAGGGCAGGGAATCAATCACCCCAGTAATCAATAGGGGCTTTTATCATTGCCAAGTTTTAATATAGCATTTGGTCGTGTGGTGAACTGTACAAATTAACTTCTTTCTCATTATGTAAAAGTAACTGTAACATCAGTTAACTTATTAACGTTCTGACATTTAACAAGGAGTGAAGCAATGCGTGCCAAGTTTCGTTTATAATTATATACATATAATTCACGCTGTTTGCTTGAACATCTGTCCGTGCAGAGACCCGCCTGTTAAAATTAACTGCTCTACAAGCTCATCGCGGTTCACTGTTGTGAACTGTATAACTTGATCTGTGCAGGCTATGATGACGTATTTCGATATTTCCTGTTGCCTTATATGGTGTGGAATAGGGGTGGATGTTCCATCAAACCAGGCGACACCAGGCGAATCGCTTGGGAAAGAGGCGGAAAAGGTACACCGGGCGAACCGCACAAATTAACTCATTAGACCACCTTCGCTGAATGACACGAGGGATTGCCGTAGCTTGATCGGACGGATAAATACGATATCATTACGCATCTCCTTTACACCTGGGCGTACATTTTCGTTGTGAATGAGGACCAGTATGGAAATAACGGAAATAACGACACAATGGGAACTAGGCATGAAAACAAATTTCACATGTGTTTTGACCTTGTAAACATGTACAGTATGTGACAATAAAGCTGTCTTCATGCAGTTTGATCTGCATTTTGCCACGCCCATTTTATTTTATTTTTGAGGGGCGCTAGCTTTTGTCCCCACACGTCTCATATTTGCCATTGACAATGAAAGGAGAAATTAGGTCAAATGTCCGCCAAATATGACGTAGATTTAACCAACCAATCACATAAATTCAGTTCATGAGATGATGATGATGATGATGATGATGATGTATAATGATAAGAGCGCCCCTCACTTCACACAGGTGTGATTTTTTACAATCTACATTGTAAATCCTCATGACACCGTACAACCGTTCCATTTGTACACTTACAGTTACAGAAACGTAATGATCCATTTGGACCTCCGGTGGTCCAAAACCAAAAATGAAAACATGCTTCAGCTATGAGCCATGACACAATAATAACACATAATACATAACACAATACAAGAACAATAACACATATTGGCATGCCCAGAGGCATTCTGGGAATTCTGTTGAATTCTGCCAAACTAACGGGAAAAGAGAGAGAGAGAGAGAGAGAGAGAGAGTCAGAGAGAGAGAGAGAGAGAGAGTGCAGAGAGAGAGATTGTGTGTGTGTGTGTGTGTGCGTGCGTGTGTGCGTGCGTGCGTGTGTGCGTGCGTGCGTGCGTGCGTGCGCGTGCGTGCGTGCGTGTGTGTGTAACTTTCACATGTCATCCTGCAAAATATTAGTGAAGTCCCCCTATAATAATAAAAATACTACTGCAACCACTCCGGCGGTGGTGGTTCAGGGGTAGAGTGCCTGGATGGTAACCGCAAGGTTGCCAGTTCAAACCCGGGCTCCCCCAGAGTTACTGTCGAAGTGTCCTTGAGCAAGACACTGAACCCCTAATTGCTCCCGATGTGCTAGTTGGTGCCTTGCATGGTTTCCGTTGCCATCGGTGTATGAATGTGTGTGTGAATGGGTGAATGTAATGCACAATCTCTGTAAAGCGCCTTGGATAAAGGCGCTATATAAATGCACCATTTACCATTTTACTACGGAGCTATGTGTGGGTGGGTGCCTGGGTCTGAGCACGACAACAGCATGGCTGTTTTTCCCCACCCACCCACCCACATAGCTCCGTAAGGGAGTGGTTGCACCACTCAAAAATGGAGTTAGGTGGCTTCCTACCGACAGCATCTGTTAATCGGAGGTGGATTACGTCAGTAGTTCACCTCACCATATAAGTAGCGTCCCAGTTTCCTCCGTAGATTCCACCCCCACAAACTCCTACCAGGGAGATGTTCCCATAGACATATATACATAGACGCCTCATTTGCCGCTGCAGTTCATTGGAGCGACGTGTATCCCAATGAAGGCGGAAGTGCAGTGCTGAAGGCTTTTTTTTTTTAAACAAATCTTTATAACAGTCATGACAATATACATTACAAAACAAGACAAACAAACAAACACAAACAACAAAGTTATTAACAATACAACATCAGAGCCAGGGGGGATTAGATTACTAACAGAAAACATTAAAGAGTGAACACAAAGCAACAGTTCTCCGCAGCTTTCTTATTTAGAAGTGCTGAAGGCATTTGCTGAAGGCGACTGCGTCGCTGCCCGAGTGACGTCACTCACGTGACTCCTCCATGTCTCTCGCTGTCACTCAAGTGACTACTGGCCAATCACAGCGCGTATTTTCCGGGACTTATGTTACGCACGCGGAAGCTTGACAAGCTTCCGCTTTGCTTCCGCTATTCTTCGCAAGGAATGTCGGGAAAATAGTGCCTTCAATTTTGACACACGCCTCAGAGCCGGAAGGGGCGTCTATGTATATATGTCTATGGATGTTCCTATAGGGGCATCTCTATATGGTTTCCTGGGTCTTTCAAAAGAAAGGTTGGCTGAGGATAAATCCCTCTCTGAGTGACTACAAACACATCCAGATGGCAATTAATGAATGGCGTGGCGAGAGATAACACCACACTTTGTCCACTGTGTGTGGCGCCAGAAACAGAAACAAATCTCCAAGACAAATTATGTCATGTCGGAGGTTGAAAGTTGGCTACTCATATTTTTTGTAAATGTATCAATTCTGCAATGTAGAACATTCAAAATGTACATGAGTAAAAGTACACAAGTATTGGTATCAAAATGTAGTTTTCAAATAAAATGTATAAAAACATTTGAAAATAGCAGATCTACAAGCTTGTTGATTGGCCGAAATGTAGGACGTAAGTGGTACTATAAACTAAAGTTTTCAAATAATTAATAAAAGTAGAATATTTGCCTCTGACATGTAGTGGAGTAGAAGTACAGAAAATTTGAATACTAATGGAGTACAGTACTTGTTCAAATGTATAGTTTATTTAGTTACACCACTGGCAGATCCAGGTGGTAAAACCATTGACGTTCCAACTTGGGGCAGTGGCGCCGTTCAACTGATCCGCAGTTGCTGTAGTCAGACTACTGGATTGGTGGTGCTTGACGTTCAGAATGACACAATACAAATTTAACGCAGGTTTTTAGTCACTATCAGGTCACAATCAAAGGGGAGATTACGACACACAGCTGTCCATCGTGCTTTAATAAGTTGTATAAAAACAACCAGCAAGCAATCAGATTGAAGTTGATATGAGGGGATGTCGTCTCAAAACTGTTACTTTTTAGGATTCAAATGAAAAAATAGCAAAAGTAGCAGATCAATAGCATTAATAATTATAAAAAAACAGAATATGGAGATAGGTGGTACCGTGGTTTCTGCCCGACAACAACAATATTATAGCTACAGGCGGAATAAAAGCAGCAGAGCGACTCATTTCGTTCCGTCTGATCTGAACACAACAACCACATTCAACAACTGAGGTGGCATTTCAAGCACTTTGATTACTCATTAATCCAAGGAAATAAAACAAAAAAGGTGCTACTGTTATGCCTGTTAACAGATGAGTGGAGAATATCTTATCAGATATTTTCAGTGTAGCTCTAGTAGCATACAAACAAGCGTGCAACTAAGCAAAAAAACAAAAAAAATGTCCCTACTCCACTCCACTCAAATATGCCCATATAACTCAGATCGGCGCCGTGTGGTGTGGCATGGCGTGGCACTAGAGGTGAGGGCCTCGAACTAGCTTTTCCTCCCCCAGTGGACGGGACTTTCGCCCCATCGTTTTAGACCGCGGAGGAGCACGAGAGACACCACGAGAGACACCACTGAGCGAGCTAATGCCAGCGAGTTGCCGTGTCGAACGTTGCCAATGAATCAGTAATAACACGTATCCTTATTTGGGGTGGAACTTAGTGGAATGTAGGTGCGCTCCATGCCAAAGAAGTGAGCAGTCTGGGACACCCAGTCAACTAATAAATGTTTGCTATATCTCAGAGTTGACAGGAAGAACTTTGAGTGTGAGTTACAGTATCAGGGTTATTCGTTAAACAAAATAGTGTTAGCTCAGTCTATTCTGTTCATAATAAATTATATAAACAGATCTACCGTAAGTGAAGGTTTTATCCGAAGCACCTTCCAGTAACGGAACGTGTATATACTTCGAGCAGGTGTGGCCTAAGAGATAAGTGTGTTGCTGTGTCCGTACCATGCTCGACTTATGCACGGCTACAGAGACCTGCACTTCCCCCTGTCCACCTCCCTTCCTCCGCCAAAGCACTTCCAGGTGACCCCTTAGCTGCCTGTGCCCAGCTACTAGGGCCAGGAGAGGGATCAAACCCTCCTTGGTGGAAGTCATATCCATGAGTGAGCTGGTAAATGGCCAGCAGGAGCATCCAGCTGCAGCATGGAGAGACTGAGTAAATCCAAAGATGCCCTGCACGAGTCTCAGAGCTCGAGTCAAGTCGCAAGTCTTTAGCCACAAGTCTGAGTCGAGTCTGGAGTCTTTAGCCATGAGTGTACGGAAATCACTAGACTCAATCAATAATCTAATATTTTAGCCCTCCGTCGAGGCTATCATCTGTCTGGGACAATGTAAACTACTCAGCTTAACTAGCTACACACAGCATGCTAGTTCAGCAATACCACCGAGGCAACTCAAATACTCGTTTTGTTAATTTATTTGCACACACACATTCACAGCATAATACACATGAACTAAAACTAAACTAAACTTTGTATAGTATTTGTAAATAAGTCAAACCCGTCAACAGCAGTATATAAAACAGCAGTTAGCAGCAGCAGCAGCAGCAGGTAATTAAACAAAAGACATCCAGATCAGACAAACACACTAGCTGTTGCCACACGGTCGAAAGAGCTGCACACGTTCTCGGCTGCGCAGCTTAAAGCTTGAGTTTTTAGACAGCTGGTGGATGGAAATTAAGCTCCACCTCCGCTGAATTCTTGCGCGACGGCCAGATTCCCGGAAACGCTCTCCTCCGCTCAAGTCTTCCGCGGAGGTGGAGCTTCTTTTCCATCCACCAGCTGTCTAAAAACTCAGAATTTAAGCTGCGCTCAGTTTAAGAAGTGCGCAGCTTAAGAATGTTTTGCGCTATGGTGTGGAGACGGTGACTCGGAGACTGACCACTGGCGCTTATTCCACTCCGTTCGCACATGCGCAACAGGTGTGAGTGCCTCCCTCAACCACTAGAGTCCACTCTAGCACCCCAAATACAAAATATAGGTAACCTAAGCCTGTGCACGCAGTAAATAACATTACAATGAGTCCAAGTCAAGTCTGGAGTCTCAGTAAAAAACGTTTATTTTATTTTTTTGTTCTTTTTTTCCCCTCAGTTTTTATTTAATTAAATTATGTATTTATACATAGCCTATAAGGCTGCTTAAATACAGTTGTGATGATCTACACAATCAACCAGAAATGAAAAATGTACATAATAGTTTATCATACTAGGCTACATTAATTTAGGCTCCTTTGCATCTTAATAAGTACAGCTTAACTGCGTATACGCACAGGTTCACACACAGCCTGACCCTACCAAGGCTACTAGCTGCTATAGCTAGGTTAGTCTACATATGTTTTATTGAGACATGTCATGTAAGACATGCATATAAGACATGACATGTCAACGTGTTTGGGTATAAATCAAATCAAGTATGCACTGCTGTATTCAGTGCGTAACGAGAACGCTTCTGCAACCACGGACAGTAGGAATGGCTATAGGCTAAATTAGCCAGTTTCAGGAAAGGCACTATTAAAGTTCCAACCTTCTCATGGTTCCATTTCCAGGAGTGAATATAGCCTAATGTCACTGAAGTAGGTAGCTCTCCATTTCGTTCCCATTGAAGTAACACAGTTATGTCCAAGTAGTGTCCCCATTCGAAAAGTGAACCTTTTTAATTATCCATCTTTGTGCATTGGTCCAAAACAGAGCTATATTGTGACAACTGACAACTTAGGCAATTATCTAACAGCCTACTGTAAGTTTGCTGTTTGCATCATAGCCTCTCAAACCCAGCTACCGGTACATAGCTTGTTCCGATGGATAACGTGTGTTGGCAGCCGACCAAAACAGACATAAGCTGTCAATGCACCGTGTCATGGCGCGTCGACAGCTTGCAGATATGTTCTTTTGGGCATAACCAAGGCTCTTCAAACTAAGCATTTTGGTAACCAAATAAGCAGTGGCGTGCACAGATAGACACCCTGCCCTTTTGGCAATGTGCCCTTTTGAAAAAAAATGAACTTTTTTTTTCTTTTTTTTTTTTTCTTTTTAAAAAATAGCAGACCTACAAGCTCGTAGCGCGCCACTCGGTGGCGCGCTATGAGCTTGTAGATCTGCTATTTTTCAATAGCTAAAGCATAACATAATGCTAACACCAAAAGGGGTTCCCGCCCCAAAATGGATTAAGGCAACCGGCCGGTTCCACGCGCTGCACAAGGTGCCCTTTTTTAACTTGAGCACCTGCCCCTCTAAATGTCTGTGCACGCCACTGCAAATAAGACTGCACTGTAACATTTTATGGGCATGGTGGGCAACATAACTTGACATAACTAACTTGACGTTAATGCAGTCAACATTAAGAAAAAAATAAAAAATAAAAAAAGTTAAGATATGGGGAAACCGGTAAGAGGACAGTAACGAATAAGATGAGCTGAAGAATGTGTCTGCTCTAAACGGAATCGCTGTAATGGTAATGGTAATGTTTCTTTTCTTTTTGTTTTCTTTTTTCTCTTTTCTTCCCCTTTGTTTTACAACTGTAGTGCTGCTAGGCCTGGGCTTGGCATGGTGACTATATAGGGCTCAAAGTTCATTGACTCCTCTGCATTGTGGGAGTTTGATTGTATATATCCACTCTGCGTGTCTAAACAAAATCCACAGGGACCACCAGCCATGTCCAAGACCACAGCCTCCCAAGCCCAGTGCGGTGAGTCTAGTGTGTGCGTGTGTGTGTGTGTGTGTGTGTGTGTGTGTGTGTGTGTGTGTGTGTGTGTGTGTGTGTGTGTGTGTGTGTGTGTGTGTGTGTGTGTGTGTGTGTGTAGTTGTACACAATAGGCTACTGTACACAAGTACTGTAGGCAGACTTGAAATTGTCCAAATCAAGGAAATAGTTTAGGATTTATTGAACCACTTAGTTGGCTGGGATCCCCCAGCAAACCCCGCCCAATGTTCATTGCGGAATAGAGACACAGATTGTTTTTCCTCTCCTTGTTTTCATATTTCACAATTTTAAAGTGCTGAGTTCTGAATATTGCTGAAATATTTATTGATTGATTGATTAGTCAGAAATATAAGTAGCACATAGCACAATAAGACATTAAAAACAAAAAGGACAACACGAAAATGTCCTGGGGACTTGTTTCCAATGTGGTCAACGCAATCAGTGTTATTTTGTAAATTATTTTGTCTCAGAGGATCATGCAAATGTGAAGAAAAATAAATGATTTGCACGCTCCTCTGAATCAAAATAACAATGAGGATTTTACTGTGTAATATTAAGTCTAAAAATATTGAACCCTGCGTTATGCAATAATTTGTCTTTAGTATGACATAATGTTTTATGTAACAAATGACTGGAGTTTGTATGGGGGAGGTCAGGTTATCTGAAGTCATACAGAGTTTATTTTCTTATAGCTGCACTGCTTTATGGCAGCTTGGATTATATCACTCTGCTCATTGTAAAATGCATGGGTGACTGACTCTAGTGACTGACTCAATTATGCTGCCCAACAAAGACAAACACTCGCATATGCACAAACAAGCTAACAAACGAATGCACGCACAGATACACATGCATGCATGCGCACGCACGCACGCACACACGCACGCACGCACGCACGCACGCACGCACGCACGCACGCATGCACGCACGCACGCACGCACGCACGTACTGTAAATGCACACACACACACACGTACTGTAAATGCACGTACACTTGCACCCAACACATTAGCCAGCCAACGCACCCACAGGCACACGCACGCGCGCACACACACACACACACACACACACACACACACACACACACACACACACACACACACACACACACACACACACACACACACACACACACACACACACACACAGAAAACTACTATGCCTCGGCTATTCTGGAGTGATTTTTATCGCTTTTTATACTTGTTTATTGTTTCCCCATTCTCTTAATTCTCCAGTGCTGCAGTTCGTAATGTGTTATATAGTTGTATTTCATATAACCAATCCCCACGAGAAATAGCATAGATCTATTATTGCATTAAGTCACTGGCACTTGTTGTGCTTTCCTCCAAGGTCTGGTCTTGGAGAAAAGGTGGTGAGAGAATTTGCACAAATGTTTCATTAAACAGCTTCTTTTTTTTCTTTTTTTTCACAGTCTAAGTCTGTTGCTATTGAGAACCGAAGTGATAAAAAGCCCCGACATGGTTTAATAGCCAGTAGTTTAAATTTGTCGCTGTCTGGCAAAAACCTTGTATCTCCATATTTCAACTTTTTATGTATTTCTTTTTTTGTCATAAATGTATGCCCTACTTTGTCATACTATTACAGTATCACATAAAAATAGCAAAGATAGTAGATATACAAACTCACAGCGTGTGCATGTGCATTGTGAGCTTGTAAATGTGCCATTTATTTTTTTACTAATACTGTATATCCCTCAATAATAGCCTTGGATCAAGACCTTCATAATGTATATCTCAAGTCTAACTCTTGCTTTCGTATGTATGATAGTCTTGGTCTGTATCACCCTGTAGTCACTGGAACCCTAACCTATAAAGTTCTGGCCCTCTAGCCGCGGATGTTAACTTGACATTAGAAACCTGTGTGCATTGTATAATTCTGTCTGTATAAGTCTGTATAATTCAATACAGTCTGTGCCTGAACGTGGGGTTCACGTGGTTGCTGACATTTCTAGAGTCATTGGAATACATGGTTACAAGGTTCAGTTCTGTGTGTAATAATTATGTTCTGGTATGAAGGCATCCAGGCATCCTGGTATGAAGGAGATTGATATTATTATTTGATGTAACAGTATCATTACAGTGTTCCATTGTCGTAATAGTCTACTGCATGAATGAGAAAGCATCACAAACTGTAATCTAAATTCATATTTCTTTCCATATATTGTCGCCATATGTGTGCGAATATGTTCAGATCAGGGGTCCGCAGCCGAATATAATACTCATTTGGGGGGTCCTTGAACAGAAAAAGTTTGATAACCATGCAACCAGTAGCTGTATATACGATAATACTGCTGCATGGCTTGTATATTTTACCACCAGTATCACATGTGGTGATAATACGTAATGACCAGGGGTCTTCAGTTCTCACTGTGAAAGATATGACAGATAGAAGGAACATCGCCCTAATGCCATGTGACCAGTGGTGTAAAGTATAAGTAGGCTACATGTACTCAAGTACTGCACTCAAATTCAATTCGGAGGTGTATTCTTTTGTATTCAGTATTTTAGCCGTGACGTAAGCGCCCCCCTCCAGAGATACTTCCGGGTCCCACACTTTTGTGTCGCTTTTGTTTCCCCATAGAGTTATACTGTGTCCCTCCGTCGGACTAAATCTGAGACGAAAACAACCACGAAAGTCTCATTTTACCGCTTTCCTTGCAACAACAAAGCTACTGGTTTCCCAAATCTGGCTGTGACAGGCCGTCAGCCCCACACTGAATACTATACTATTTCATTGTGTCAACTAAATCCTCATTAATGCAAACTAGATTCAACATACTCAACCCTGCACACATTCTAAATATGCCCCCGAAATATTGTACTGAACAAATGGACTGTTATTTTCTTTGTCATGGACACTTGTACAGAACATTAATAATTCTACTCGAGTTGGAAGCATTAAGACGCATTTTAACCCTCAATGGCTTCCTTTCTGAAAAAAATAGTTTAGATATTCTATTTACAATGAGATGCGGACGGGAGCTGGTGCCACTTGGACCCGGACGTAACGTAGGACTACAAAATGACGTCGGACTTAAATACAGAATTTCAAAATTCTATATACTCCACTACATCTCAGAGGCAAATATTGTACTTTTTACTCCACTACAATTATTTGAAAACTTAGATAGGCTACTAGTTACTAGCTACTACTTTGTATAGATTATTACAGTATAACTCTAAAGACCCTCCATGCACTAGACTTGCACTAGATGCGCCCAGACCTCTGTTTATGCTATGGTGTCTCATGTCTGTTGTTGTCCTGTATTGTTTGTATGTTTTAAACCAGTACTCTTGCTGTAAACCTAATTGCCCTTCTGGGACACTAATAAAGACCTTGAACCTTGATGGCTCCCTGGTCCAAGGCCCTGGAGTTAGCCCATAAGAGCTAAGACACAAGTGTGCATAGTAGCACAGGTGTCTAGGTGTGTGAGTATTTGCAATGTCGTGATTTTCATGAAGGAACAACAAGCCTCACCACATGGTGTGAAAAAAAGAAACAGGGGAAAGTGGCGATCAGGCCGTGGATGAAAACATGAATGAATCTTGCACTGACAATAATAATAATTCATACTACAAAAGATATAATATAAACTAAATTAAAACAAAGACTTTAGTAATAATAAATTAGCAAACCAGAACTAAACTTAAATTAACCACAAAACAGTACAAATTTAATAATAATAATGAAACAAAACTTGGCTGGGCTTGACATGTTGTCTTAAAAGAGAGAGTGAATTATAATTCATAATTCATAACTCCACTGTTAGTGAGTAGATAACACAGTCCCCTGACCTGCTCATGAACTGCGCACGCACGCACGCACGCACGCACGCACGCACGCACGCACGCACGCACGCACGCACGCACGCACGCACGCACGCACACACACACACACACACACACACACACACACACACACACACACACACTCACATACACAGTATCCCATGGCTATAAAAAGAAATCACAGCACAGAACCGTGATGGTGTGAATGTGTGTGGGTAATGTGTTATACACAATACCCCTCTGTGTATATGCGTGTGTGAGGTGTTTTACTTAGTTCAACGACAGTTCAACTACGACATATCGGCACATGGGTTGCTCCTTATCCGTTTTATCTTCCTTAATCACCTATGTAGCCTACCATGTTTCATGATTATACAACCCAATACTCACACGTGTGTGTGTGTGTGTGTGTGTGTGTGTGTGTGTGTGTGTGTGTATATATATATATATATATATATATATATATATATACACACAAAATTGATTATCAACTATTTTTCATAATCAATTATTAGATGTATTAACATTTGCACCCTCTCCCCAGTGGGCAGCAGACAGAGGTGTCCCCAGGCCCAGGGTCTGGAGAGCCTGGCCTCCCTGGTGCAGACCTGTGAGGAGTCCCCCAACCCCATCCCCACCCACATTGCGGGCCGCATCCCCTCCTGGGTCAAGGGCAGCTTCCTCAGGAATGGGCCCGCCAAGTTCGAGTTTGGGGATGACAAGTAGGAACATGGCCCTCCTCCCACCAAAAACACCAACTTGGCCCATTAAGACCTGAGGCTGATATATGTATTTGGCCGGTGACCCCCATGTCAAAATATATATATATATTCTTTTAAATATATTTTTGGGGCTTTTTTGCCTTTATTTGACAGTAGGTAAGACAGGAAGGGGGAGAGAGATGGGGGGAGGACACAGCAAAGTTCGTCGGGATCGGGACTCGAACCCGCGACACGCTGTAAAGCTGGCTTACCAGCCAATGTGCCTGGACCGCTGAGCCACGGCCCAGGCCTGTCAACATATTTGTGTTCCAGGGAACCCCAGAAGCAAAGATTTGAGTTAAAAAATGTTCACTATAAAAATATATATTCAAAGATTTGTACTTTTTTTAAATATAAATAGCAGATCTACAAACTCATAGCGATGAGCTTATCTGCAATTTTTATACCAATGTACTTTTCAGGGCAGTGGCACTGTCCGAGGTCCTGAACTCATGTCCTCACTGGCTAAAAACAAAAATGACACAGACGTTTTCTGAAAAGCCAAAGGGAAACAAAACATGTTTTTTTCAAAATGTAACTAAATTCTACGTTTTTTAAACATGACTTGATTAGATGTGTTGTGAGCTTGTAGATCAGCTATTGTTGATTGTATTATGTAGGTTTGTAGGGCTTAAGTGGCTGACACTGGTCCCATCCATGTCCACAGATACACCCACTGGTTTGAGTAACTGTGGTCTCCTACAGTACGTGACCTCCAGGGAGCCTCTTATAATAAAGAGGCAAACAATACACTGACACCACGGCGCGTAATCAGCACCACAATCTGTGACTCCGCCCACAACCCGGGGAAGTTGTGATTTGCTCTCGTTTACTGCAATGCAATTTGCGGCATTTTAAAAACAATATTGAGCAGAGTAGCGATTATCAAACGTATTTGCAATGCCATACGTTGAAAGATCTGTTGCCCGTGGACAAGGCACGCTACCTCCGCAAGTTAGATAGCATCGGCATAGATGTTTGTCCGTATGTGATTAAGGATTGGACCAAGTTGCATTGGCAGCCATAGAAAATTCTTACCCCAGGCTAAAACCGGATGTGACGTTTTTGGGCGTTCCTGTCTAGCGTGGTGTCAGTGTATTTGAAAATAGCCAAACTAGTAGATCGGCTATATTTTCAATATGTATTAGAACCAAGTTAAACAAAATGAACTCCTACAATACCAAGTGCTTGCCATGTCCACAGATACACCCACTGGTTCGACGGCATGGCGTTGATGCACCGCTTCCAGCTGTGCAACGGCGAGGTGACGTACAGCAGCCGCTTCCTGCGCAGCGACTCCTACGTGCTCAACTCTGAGGCCAACCGCATCGCCGTGTCCGAGTTCGGAACCATGGCGTTGCCGGACCCCTGCAAGAACATCTTCGCTCGCTTCTTCTCGCGCTTCAAGATGCCCAGTATGTATATAAACGTGCTATTTTCTGCAAAGGTTTTCCCTGGAATATGGATTCTGGGGGCTAAATGGAGTAAAAGTAGTAAAAACACAATCTAAATAAATTATAATTAAAAAATATATATAAAAATCACACTCGTGTGAACTGAGTGGTGTAAGGTCTTATATAGACTGATCAGCTGTGGTCTGACGTAATGTCTGACGTAATGAAATCATGGTCATCCGTGTGAACTGGGTGACCATAGCAACCATGCTCATTTTTTACGAACAGACAGACAGACAGACAGACAGACAGACACGTAAACGAACAAAGCCAGTTGTAAGAGTGGTTTACACCACTCAAAAATAAAATATATACTCTGTTACGTTATTCAAGATTTTACTTTTACATTTTTGTCAATAGCTGAACTTTGATTGATTGAATACTTTATTGGCAGAAATGTAATCAGTACAGAGTACGGTCAAACACACGTCCAAAGGGATCACCGAAAAAAGTCGGGGTTATAAGGAGGTGGGGGGTAGTCACTTGTCTAAGGACAGAGAAATCATTTCCTCTCCCTTTGGCATGCTGAAAGGTGGATTTTCAGGCCTGTTTTAAAGGACACCAGTGATTTAAATTTTTTGAGGAAGGGAGTCAGGGCATTCCACACTTGGGTGGCAGTGCTGTAGAAGGTATAGTTAGTCAGGTATGCGACTACTGAGGGCATAGAGGGAAAAGCTGCATTTACAATTTTAAATGTCAATCCCAATTTCAATTGTTTATCTCTGTTTTCTACCCGGAGCCACGCTAGACTATCAAAATGGTTTGCCAAAGGATGGGTCATCATGGCCCCAGGCCGAGATGTAGTCGAATTAGTTTGTTTTGGGAGGTTTTAAGTAAATGGTAAATGGTGCATTTATATAGCACCTTTATCCAAGGCGCTTTACATAGATTGTGCATTACATTCACCCATTCACACGCACATTCATACACCGATGGCGGCGGAAACCATGCAAGGCACCAACCAGCACATCAGGAGCAATTAGGGTTCAGAGTCTTGCTCAAGGACACTAACTCTGGGGAAGCCCGGGTTTGAGCTGGCAACCTTGCGGTTACCATCCAGCCACTCTACCCCTGAGCCACTGCCGCCCCGTCTTTAGTGACATTGAGATGTTTGAGAACCAAGAGGTGCAAGCATATAAGGAGGGCTGAATTAGGGCTCCACGCCTCCAGCTAGAGTCTTGAGAGCACGTGCTTTCACCTCAGTTTGATGTCAAGAATAGGCCTACAGCCCAGATATGTAATCTCTTCTTTGCTGGAGATTACTATGTAGTCAACTCCGACCTTGAAATCATTTACATTTACTTTACTGAGAGCATGTTTGGACCCAAAAATAATGGATTCTGTTTTTCCGAGATGTAGTGAGAGTTTGTTATCGATAAGCCAAGTTCGGATTTTGGTGAGTTCAGAACTGATAATGGGTGCTAATGTATGTTTTGTAATAACAATCTGAAAAGTATGTAACTAAAGCTGTCAAATAATTGTAGTGGAGTTATAGATATAGATAGATAGATAGAATACTTTATTGGCAGTTTAAGAAAATTACAGAAAATGTCATCATTTTAAAAAACGCCAAATGGACTTAGACACAAAAAAAGCCTTTGCTTGTTTCCATTGTGGTCCACTTTGTAACATGAAACTATACACAAACATACTGTACAAACAAAACAACCAGGGAACATATAATAAATAATCCTTATATATAAGGCTGGGAGCTATATACATAGGACAAGAGGTAACCTGAGAGAATAGTCCAGAGCATGGGAGATGGGCTATCCAGGGTCGCAAGCTAACTATGACCAGTTAGTTAGAATGACTCTGATTCTGAGTAGGAGTATAGAGTATAAAAAAGGAAACATTGAAAGCAAATTAAATTTGTACTCAAGTACAGTACTTGAGTACATGTACTTTTTACTTTACACCACTGTAACTGCAATCTAATAGCACAGGCAGTGCTAAATGCATTATTAAACAATGCAATTGTGTGAGTAAGTAACAACAAGACTGCGCTATACTGTTTACTGGAGGCCATTCAGGCAAAGCAGGAGGTGGTCGGAGAAAAGGAAATGTTTGAATGCAACTTTGTGTTTGTGTCCTCTGCAACTTTGTGTTTGTCTCCTGTGTTTCGGCCATATGTCAGGTGGAAACCTTGTATGTCCAATACGGATACTTTTCTGGAAATGTTCCAATGGATCCTGTAGTTATTATTTTAGCCACAAGCTCTTGTTTATAATTTTCATTGTTTCAAAAAATTCTATAATATTTATAAAATATGAATTTGTTATTCTGTGATAGTGAATATATAGGACGAGTTGAAATAATAATAATTATTATTATTATGAAAAAATAGGAGAAAAAAAAGGGGGGAAATTAAGAAATAGAAATAAAAGAGTAGTTCACAAACCTAGACAGGGCATTCATATGTTTTGTCTGGTGATAAAGGAAATAACAAAGTAAATGTTTTTAATTGGTCGAGTATTGGTATTTTTTATGAACGCCTAGTCCCATTTAGGTCACTTAGGGGTGTTGTGTCACACGCAGTGACTGTGGGGGGGGGGGGGGGGGGCACAAAGTGGGTGTCAGACAATTGGGGTACATCATCATCAAGGAATATCAAAAACATCTGAGAATAAATTCCTTACCAATACATTTCTTCAAATGTGTTTATTTGTAAAGGTGTCTAGTAGTAAGTGGTAACACATAAATCACAAATAATTTAATTCAGTTTCCCTGGGGGAATCTGTTACGGCTGCTTAAAGTTAAAGTTGGGTTACCATTATTAACCTATATATTTACAAAATGCAATTCTGCTTTAACTAACATGTGAGAAACACTCCTTGGGCTAAAAACGGCCATAGCCACTTTTCCAGGTCATCACATTTTGTGCATGATGACAGCTATGGCCGTTTTAGCCCAATGATTATTTTCTGTGCAAAACAAATGCTTGCAATGGATTCAGAATCATGTGAAACCCCCTAGTTTGACCCCTCACTGCCTCACATGATACTTAAAGGAGAATAGAAATGTGTAAACTTGCCTGTATAATGCATATGGCATGTTTACACATTGTGAGATGTGTTACTATAGACAGTAGTAGACACCTTTACAAACACATTGGTGAATGCATTTGGTATGGAATTTAGTCGCATACCAACATTTTTCTGATAATATTCCCTGAAGAAAATATCGGTGTGCATCATCATTCATCACATGACCTGATGAAGATCCACAACAGGATTGAAATGTTGTCAGCTGAATGAAGATGTTTTTTTGTACCTATTATGGTGTGCACTGTGTACTGGTATCCTGTGTAAAACCCACACAGTGAGACGCTCTTTTCTTTTACAACAAACTGAGGACAATCATTTGCAGAACAAAATATATGGAGATACAAGGTTTCTGCCCGCAGCTGTATTGTGTACAGACTTTACAGCAGCATGAATGAATGAATGAATGAATGAATGAATGAATGAATGAATGAATGTCTTTATTGAAGACTCATGGTCCATAGAAAAACATACAATATACAACAAGGAACATAATAATTCCTAACCTGAATAAGATGTTTCAAGGGCCTTGCAAACGGGGAGCGTTAAACGTTAATTTTCAATGAAACCTGCGTTTTTGCTCAGAGAAGTCACGGTGCGACAACGCAAGCGTATTTACGTGAGCGCGGTCCCGTGCATTTGTTGCACGCGTGCTCGTTACGTGCACACGCCCGCGTCTCACCAGACCTGGATTGTGTTTAGCTTCTTTTTTTACGCTTGTGTTGTTGCGCCCCTCTTCAACAGACCTGGAGGAGACCTGTGTTGATCCAGGCAACAACGCCTGCGTTCCTCGCTTCACGTTTGCAAGGCCCTTCATTGTGTCCTTTTCATTCATCTTTTCTAAGAGAGAAGTGCATGTGCAGTGGGTGGAAGATGTATACTGGCAGTTTTCTACAAATGCCTTCTAAATCAGTAGTTCTTCTAACACTTTCAAGATTTAAAAAACAAATGTTTCAAAAATAACAGATGTACAAGCTTGCAGTGTGGCGCACATTTTCAGCACATCATCAGCACATCTTCACATAATTTGTCCTAAATGCTCATGATGAATAAATAATCTGCCCAGTCTGTGGGTTAGGGTTTGGGATAGTGTTAGTAATCGGCTGGACTAACGGAGGTCTTAACAGTGACATGTTACCCTCATAGGAGGGCTGTGGACAGTTCAGAAACTTGCCTACCAGTGACATTCATAAGGCAGGTTTTTTATTAAATTTCATTTATTTTGTATTTCACTAGTAGGCTACATGCAGACCACGCATTCAATCGAACATCGTTGTGTGAAACGATGAGAAGGAATGATAGAAATGAGATGCATATGAATGGCATTAGACGTGCATGTATGATATGAGGGGATGAGGGGACATGAGGATGAAGGTGCGGAAGGGGGGGGGGGGTGAGGATGAGTGGGAGGATCCGAGGGGCCTGGATGAATGAGTGAGGAGTTAAATGGTGGAGTTAACTGTAGCTGTGGAGAAGTTGATAGGCAGGCCTGGGAATGGAATTAGCATGGAATAGGTGGCAGAGGTAACCAACAATCTTATCTTGAAAGCGTGGTCTTCCTCCTGAACATATGTTCAGGAGGAACATATGTTTAAATTTTTATGAACACAAGAACAATGGCTTACATTATAGCATGCTAACTTTCCAGGAATAGAAAGCCTGCAGTTTCTATTAGCTTGGACGATTGGATTCCCCATCGTCACTGGTAGGAGAGTTTCTGAACTGTCCATATCCGACCTCTCAGTGACAGAGTGAGTAGACAAAAATGGTACCATATTATAATGAGAATTATTGAGGACCAATTAAATGAATGGTGAAGGTGTCCTTTAAGTATAAGTGTGGTCAATGTTTGTTTTGTACAGAAAGGACTGGACTGAGTGAATAACTGTGTAAACATGAACAGTGAATAATTACAAAATAATGTTGCCACCAAAAGTGCTACAGTATGTGATAAAACATTGAAACTCTGAAAATGTTCTGTACCTGTGAACAGAGCCGACCGACAACGCCAGTGTGAATTTTGTGAAGTACAGGGGAGACTATTACGTCAGCACAGAGACCAACTTCATGAGACGAGTCGACCCAGAAAGCCTGGAGACCAAGGAGAAGGTAGGCCTGCGTCAAAACACTGTCCCCCACAGACTGAACGCTATACCACCTGGCCTTTTTAACCACTTAGGGTTAGGCCCTCTGGCCTATGCTTTGTCAATAGCAAAGAAATAGCCAATCTACCGTACAAGCTGAATTCATGAATCCATCCATCCATCCATCCAAAATTGTATTTCCTATGTAGCTTGTTGCACAAGCAATGACCAACGATCAGTAGGCCTATATTTGACAGAGGCTCGTCATTCTTTGGGGAGCCATATTACTCTTCTGAACTGCTCTTTTTAATTGAATTGAATTGATATTGTATTGTCTTGCCTTGCTTGGTGACATGAAGCTCTCTCTTTTTCTGTATGACACTAGAATTCCTATTCTGAGGAGAACTTTAGCCAATAATAGCAGATGGACAAGTGGACAGCGCTGCCTTACCAAGTATTGACGCTTTAAGTGTTTAAATGTCTGAAAATACACAACATGAATGCAACATATCAACAGAAAACGATTTGTAGACAACACTGATGAAAATGCTGTCAAACAATTCTACAAAGATATCTACGAAATCTATGAACATTTTTAAGTTGCAATGCAATTTTATATAATATGTAGGTCCTAGTGTAGGCTCGGGATCGTTTGGTTTTGCCTGCCCTGCTTCATCTCTATCTCAGCTAAGGGGTCCTTAAAACGTTGAAGTCCTAGATTGCACAGGGAAGCCATGCCATTGTGTTGTCTGTGTTGTCTCGCTTTAATCTAACTCCTCAATCACTTCATGTAGGCTGTTGTTGATTGACTACACGTCATGGCACATGCTCTGACCTTGCTCGTTCATTATGAAACAGATACATGTAGTTATCCATTATGTATGTTGTCTCTCAAGACAGACTGTTGGCGCTGTTTTTCCTTTATTTGCAGATGGGATTCTCAGATTGTTCATTATGAAACAGATAAATGTTTCAGGCATAAGGAATGTGTTAAACCTCTAGTCCAGGGGTATAGGTAGGTATATATATATATATACCTACTTACCTAACCCCTACCTATCTGGGAGATAGGCGGGGTTATTGCTGGAGTCTAATGCTCATTACAATGTCCTGATGAGAAAGTAAAATATTTCATGAAAAGGTTATCTACATGGACAATCAAAATCAGTTGGAATTTTTATTTTGATGTCGTATCATACAATGACTATCAAGAAAATTAAAAACAATAATAACTTTACTGAGTTTATATAGCACCTTTCTAGACAAAGTCACAAAGTGCTGCACACAAAATCTACACAAAGCAAGGGAAGCAAACAATTAAAATGGAGGCAACATAGAAAATCAACAACTTACAAGATATCTAACAGTGAAACAAAACACACAGTGAAACAAAACACAATTTAAAATGATGCAACATAAAAATCAACAAGAGAAACTAACAAACAAAATTGATGCAAAATTCAACAGGACAGGAGGGTGAATGCTTTTCTGAACAAATATGTTTTAAGATGACATGTATGAACAAGCCCTGGGGTGGCGTTCAGGTGACACATGTGGCGTTGGAACCCGTGCCACCTGAGGGAAGGATATAGCCTCATTTATGTGGTATGAACGTATACCTGGTGAGCCACTAGGGGTGCCCCCCATTTGTGCCCCCGCCCCCGACTTGTTGTCTTTTAAAAAACAAAATGCTACGTGAAATCCAGCATTGAAGGCATTTTCCTGAGTGGAAATTGGCCATTTGAGGCACTAGTGTCCGGGAATAGACGGTTATCTGTTATCACCTGCACAGCAATCAAACTAAATGTATGCATATGATCTGGCCATGTGGGAGCGCATGTACTGTGAAATGAAAAAACAAAAAACAAAACAGGATGGTGCCTGAAACGGAGCCTTGAGCAGTGTTCCTATTGTGATGGAGAATGGTTCTCTATACCGGCGTAGAGTGTGCGACAAGCCAATTAAATGCTGTGTCCTTGATGCCAGCGCCAGAATGTTGACGCAGTCTTTTTTATTTCTGAGGCAGCCTTTAGGTGTCAAGGGTTGCAACGGTACAGCTCTACGGTGCTGTATTGGAACATTGCGCTCTACCTTTTCAATAACTGTATTGCTACGGCAACTATACTGCCCACGAGAAAACACTCTGGACACAGTTGTAAGCACGAATAATTGGCCGCAGGGTTCGATTTAAAAAAAAAAAAAAAAAAAGAGAGAGAGAGAAAGAGAGAGAGAGAGAGAGAGAGAAGAAAAAGGGGGAATTTTCGTAGCCTCAAGCCTCTGTACACTTTGTACAACAAATAGAAATAAAATGGCCTATACATTTACATTACATTTAAAACTTTACAAATATTGTGCCGAAATGTGCTTGTCACAGATAATGTGCAAAGCTTCTTGATTAAAATGCTTAAATAGGGGGGCACGATGGCACAGTTGGTAGTGCTGTCGCCTCACAGCTAGAAGGTCCTGGGTTCGATTCCCGCTCGGGACGCTGTGGGTGCTGGCGGCGTGTTTCCTACTCTGCGTCATCAGTGCCCATACCCGAGGCGGGGTTGGCGAAAGGGCCTTTCTGTGTGGAGTTTGCATGTTATCCCCGTGTCCCCTAGGGTAGGTACCCTCACAAAAAACATGCAGTAATCCTGGTCTAAACTCCCCCCCCCCCCCTGGCCAGCCGGGGCGCCTGATGGAGGGGAAAGGAACTGGTTGGAATAACGTGTTCCTTCCAGGCGATACGTCCAACCAGGGAAACTCCCCCCGGGCAGGTGCAAAGGAGCAACTTGGACACTCGGGCATGAAGGAAGCATGAGTTCAAGTCCGTTGCTCTCCCCATGTCCCCCATATATGGGGACTAGGTTGGCGGAGGGTGTGTAGAGCCCAGGATCACATTAGATAATTGACACAGGGGTGAAAAATGGGTTACAAAATCGTGGGATAAAAATTTAAAGAAAAAGAAAATGCTTAAATAGTGAGATTACCAAACATAAATACCAAATTTCCCAAAAGGAAATGCATGTATTTAAATTCAGTCTGACCCGAAGCAGAGATGAAACTAGAGAAATTAGCTCCTTGGATTTAAGATATTCGCCAGGCCAGGTTGCCCGACCCACGACTGTGTCACACATTGGCCTATACACATTGGCCAAAAAAAAAAAATGACCAGAGAGGATATCAATAGCAGAGAAATGGATTGTCCCAGCAATAGGGCTGTCACAATTATTCAGGAGGGGCAGATTTCGTGGCTCCCCAATTATTACATAATGGTGTAATCACAATTATATATTATATTTAGTTACTAGCAATTATTTAGCATTTAGCATCGTTGTAATCGCTCCCATGTGAAAAACATTTTCAAGATATAGTGGAAATAGCCAATATAAAATATAAAAATAAAATAAAATAAAATAGTATATATATATATATATATATATATTTTGTATGTATGTATGTATGTATGTATGTATGTATGTATGTATGTATGTATGTATGTATGTATGTATGTATGTATATATGTGTATATATATATATATATAGTATATTTCGGTTATTTGTCATATTTTCCCTGTGCAACTTCAAAGCCTAAAAGGTCAAAGAGACATTTTTATTCATAATGCTCGAGTGTAAAACATTAATCATACTTTAATTTGTGTCATGTAAAATGTCATAATTGTCCCAGCCCTACCCTGTAATTGGAATCCTGCTTGGCTGTGTATTCCCCACCATTTCTGAATTACACCACATTTTCATCCAGTGGGAATGATTGAACATATCTTGCCAACCCTCTATTCAGTTGTATCCTTTTTGGGTAAAAGACTCCAACATCTTCCTTCCACAATATCGCTTTAGGGGTTTATATACAATCAGTGAAGAACTTGTATATATAAAGCCCTTACGGATAATTGTAACAGTATGTTTTTGTGAACACTTCTTGTATAGATTGTAGTGGTTGTATGTTTACATCTGCGAGCACACTGGAGCGTATAGTCCAAATCAACGGTAAAATTGTTTTGGCAATGCAATGTTTGGAATCTTGGATCTTAAGCCTTGTTTAGTTGACTACAGTGTCATACAGAGAAAGAACTTCATTTCGCCAAGCAAGGCAAGACTATACTCGCAGTGGCCAGACAATATTGCCCTCGGCGGATTATTAGTATAGGAGAAGCCAGGCTAAGCCAGTATGTCTTCTATGGAAGCATGTTGCACAGCGAACATATTCAATCTACAAGATTGGCTATTTTTGGTTATTATTTTAAGATTAGATCATTTGAAGTAGGCTAATCTAGACTAATCAAACTAGCAATTATGTTCAGAAGCATCTTCCATAAAATCTTTACAGTCTTGGATATTTTATAAAAAAGCAAAGGTTAAAGCTTCTTTAAATAATCTTATTTCTGCACTTGGTTGGCAGTATGTAGTACAGCAGGAACAATATTAACTAGTATTCTGTCCATTATTTAGGAAAAAGCGCTAGTGGGCCGGGGCGCCTCCTTTCACACTGTTTCACAAGAAATCGCACATATGCCATATACAACAAAATAAATCGGTTGTGACATTTTATTTTGTTTTAATCTATGTGTACTTGGCCGCAGACCCCCATCTGAAAAGATTTTGTGCCAGGGACCCCCATATAAGATCTGTGTCACTAAAATGTTTAAAAAATAAACAAATCCCAAATGTTCTAGATTATTTTGAAAGTAGCACATCTATTGTAGATCTTCTGTTTTCAAATAGTCAGTGTATGAGCCTAATTTACACTATTATCCAATTCAACACCCCACCAAGAACCCCGGGACCTCACTTTGATAACCACTGCAATATAATACACTATTACATTCAATTCATATTGTTCAAAAGAGTAATGGCTCCCCTAGAATGACGAATTCAGCCTCCGTCAAATAAATTACAGTACCGATAGTTGCTCATTGCTTGTGCGTCAGCAGATACATTCTATTTTTATGTTTTTACTCATGCCTGGTCTAACTACGGGAAGCTTGTTATCTTGAAAATAAATAAAAGCAATCAGATTTTGCACTGATCTGAGTGTGCAGAGCCTGTGAGTCCAGCACCTCCCCCAAGTCTACAGGCAGATCACTTTTATGTTTTGACTCATAAAAGCTAATATAGTTCAAATGAAACATCTTTAGTCAGACACAGCCTTTGATAAAAGGCTGGACACTTACAGACGACATTGACCTGTCAAGGCTGTCATTACTGCCAAAAGATAAAAGAATGTGGCCCCACCAGGCCAGATCCAAGAGAATTATTGATTATCGTATCGTCCATTTGCTTGAACCTTGTCCTTCACTCCTTAACCATCTATTTAGATTTGTTTAGTTTAGTTGGATTGCATGTAACCAATCATACTGACATGTAGGTTAAAAACACCATATTATGTATATTGTGCCCTTATAGTGCCCCTACAAATTGAAAAGATGAATATGAGTAAACATCCCCTTTGGTTTTCTACAAATAATATAAAATTACTATTTCTGCAGAAAGAAAAAGAAAAAAAATCAATAAAACATTGTTCAAATCCATTTCAGATTTGTTTTCCAAAATACTGGTAATAAGAATAATATCCATGCTTATAGATCTGCTTTTTTTTTTTTACTATTAAATTAAATAGGGCTTCAAGGGGTTACTAGGATAACTAGGATAACAGCATCTGTAGAGTGGTTGAGTCATGCTTCGTTCAGCTGAGAATAATTTTCAAAACATCATTTAATTAGAAGTCTGAAGATGAGATGCTTTTATCTGCTCATGGTCTCTTTGTAAATATACTCTTTCTAGTCTTCGGTACAAAATGCAATAGATAATTACTGGCATGTGCAGTACCAACAGTCCAAATAAAATAAATAAAATAATATAAAAACATGGCTTGATCTAAATTGGTACCGCCATCCCTTGCATGTTGACCTGTTACAAGAGATTGTTCATTGCAAAAAGTTAGACTTGTATGAAGTGTGAAATGCACATAAACAGAGGTGGATAGCAGAGCAGGTGATGAACATACTGCCCTGTAGGCTACATATAACATGCAGATAAGTCATGCGTTTTGAGGTCAGTGCACTTCCTCAGGCAGCACAGACCAGAAATATCTTATTGCCTGCAGTGCATTACCCCTTAATTTGTACTGTGCTGCGTGGCCATCTATATGTTCATGTCATGCTCTACATGCAATTCTGGTAGCACTAATAAGCAGTGGTGGAAAAAAGTACTCAACTTTTTTACCAAAGTAAAAGTATTAAAGTAGCCTACAAGTCCTATGGTATTCAAAATGTATACTTGAGTACAAAAGTACCAAAGTCCTGACGTCACTCCTGCTACCCCTGGGGTTTGTATTGGAATTCCCATTGTAGGCAAATCTTAGATCATGTCATATAAGCACTGTATTCCAGAATTAAACAAACCACTCGGGTATTTTTGTCAAGTATGTGACTATGTGTCATGATATCGAGTTATATTTGATTACGTCTGTGTTTGGAGGAAACACATTTGAATGAATTAGTACTTTTTCAAAATCGCCAAGGTATTTGGAACACAGTTCTTATATGTAGCGATCTAAGATTCCCCTTAAAGGGACACTTCACCCTTTTTGCAAAAAAATCATTGTAAATGACGTTTAGAAGATAGGATAAGATAAGAGAGAATAATGGCAATGAGAAATAGGCCTACATAAGTGTTGACACCAAGCCAAGTCATGAACCAAAATCAGCAGCCCTATCACATAGCCACAACGCAGCACTGAGCAGACATACTGCAGATCCATCCACATAAGTCTTCTATTCCAAATGAAAATGAAATGATGGCAGGTCTTCTCCTATGACGCCGGAGACCGGAGCCGCTGACTCCCACTCCTGCTTCCAGGATGCCGCCATCCTTGCCTTTGTCCTCAGATATAGAATTGAGCATATCTTGTGCCGCGTTGTGGTATTGATGGTGGGACTTTATCTGTTTAGAGGCAATGCTGTCATAGTGGTGTCATGCAGGATATGCCAGTCATGTTGGCCGTGGCAATTCCCGATGGACTGGCAGGTAGAACACAGGGGTGAGATTGAGGAAACCAATTATGATCCGGAGCGCGTTGTTGATGGCAGCATCAACCTTTCTGGCATGTGGGCTTCTACACCAGGCTGGGGCACAGCATCCGGCTGCAGGGAAGAGCAGGGCTTGCGTGGATGTCCAGAGTAGGTTGGGAGCAACACCATGCAAGAAAGAAAGAAAGAAAGAAAGAAAGAAAGCACAATTGTATACTGTACCCTATAAGTCACTACCTTCAACAGTAACCACAACACAACATACACAGCCTAGTAAGCTATACGGACCGTCAACAAAGTACTCAACTTTATTTGTATTGTAATTATTGTATTGCTTCTAAACCAAATTAGATATTTACATTGTGCAGGGGATGTACTTGTGAGTGCACACTTTAGATTTCCCATAATATATTTTGAATATTTTACATGAATATAATATTTTTCTTTCTTTTGTATTACTAAGCCAAGGTAGGTATTAATATCATATAATGATTATTATTTATTTTTCACAGAATCAAATGTTTTATGGGTCATGATTCCATGATCCTGGATGGCTTGATTCTAGAGTTAAAATAATTTATATACATATTTTTGGAAATCTCTATGGGAAAAATTAATGGGATCGATGGAACCAGAAAACGGCCGCCACGGCAATATGCCCTATAGACAAATCCATGGAGCAGTGCCCTGTAGGCCAGGTGTTGCTAATCAGTGCTGAGGTGTAAAGCTCAGTAATGGCTGCTCCCAGGGCACCCCTCTGTGGATTCGTCTATACTTTTACTCAAGTACTGGGGTTGAGTACTTTGTCCACCAATGCACACACACTATATTACACTCTGAACCACTTTGGAAGTGTAGTCAAGTTCCCCATAGGTTTTTAACGCGGATATTACCTGTCAGGTGATCTCACTTAATATGGTTTAAATCTGTCCCCGAGCTATATGGGCAACCTTTTCAACTCACTGAGAGTTGGCGTAGATCCGCAGATCCAGACAAGGCCATCCCTGGCCCATCCTATAACGTCTAGACTTCACACTTAAATGTTCCACATCCCAGCCCCCAGGCTTTGGAATGACCCGGGATGAAGAGCTTATAGTCTCACATTGTAAGTCGTTATAGCTGTCGAGTGGAAACCTCATATGTCCAAAAAGAAATAAAAAAGTAAGCTTCCATGATTCCAATTCAAAAGCAGTGAAAACAGCCAAGCCATACAAGCTCAACATTTGTCGCATCGCAACACATTTTGAGCTGGAGATGGGCTGTTTTTGCTATACTTGTGTGTGTCACTGTAGTATGACAAAGTAGGGCATTCATTTATTAAATGAGGCACCTAATAATGAGGCACTAGCACTAATGGCGATACGCATGTGGATTTTCAGGTGGACTGGACCAAGTACATTGCTGTGAACTCTGCTACGGCTCACCCTCACTACGACCGTGAAGGAGCCACATACAACATGGGCAACTCCTATGGCAAAAATGGTATACGCTAATGCCTGCCTGCCTGCCTGCCTGCCTGCCTGCCTGTCTGTCTGTCTGTCTGTCTGTCTGTCTGTCTGTCTGTCTGTCTGTCTGTCTCAATTAAGGGATTAAGGGACACAGGACAATACTGAGTGTGTTTGGGGCACGGTGGCACAGTCGGTAATGCTGTCGCCTCACAGCTAGAAGGTCCTGGGTTCGTGGGAGCTGGGGGTGTGTTCTCTCCTCCGCGTCATCAGATAGGAGGTGCCTATCCCCGAGGCGGGGTTGGTGAAAGGGCCCTTCTGTGTGGAGTTTGCATGTTCTCCGCGTGTCCCCTAGGGTAGGTACCCTCACAAAAAACATAGTAATCCTGGTCTCTAAACTACCTCCCCCTGGACAGTCGGGGCGCCTGATGGAGGGGAAAGGAACTGGTCAGAATAACGTGTTCCTCCGTTATGTCCAGCTGGGGAAACTCCCCCCTCTCTCCCAGGTGAAAAGAAGCAGATTGGACTCCTCATGCATAGAAGGGAGCATGAGGTCAGTCCGCTGCCCCCCCAGGTTGGCAGAGGAAGTGTAGCGCCCAGGATTACATTAGATAATTGACACTGGGTGAAGAAATGCGTGCAAAATCGTGGGATAAAAAAGGGCCAATTAATGTAAAATCTAACTCAACTAGTATTAATACTCCAAGGTTGCTCTTTATTGTTTATCTTGTGTAAGAGTAAAACTTATATTAGTTTGGCTTCCGGCAGACGGAAATTGCTGCAGCTGTGTTGCATGGCAACCTGCCATGTGTTTACCCTGTGTCCAACATGTGTATGTGTGTGTGCATGTTTGCGTGTGTGCGTGCGTGCGTTGCGCCAGGCTTCTTCTACAACATCATCCGCGTGCCTGCGCCCGACGAGACAGACGAGCTCCGGGACGCAGCGGACCTGGCGGGGGCAGAGGTCATCTGTACCATCCCTTCTACTGACCCCCGGAAACCCTCCTACTACCACAGCTTTGGTACACTCTGTCTGTCTGTCTGTCTGTCTGTCTGTCTGTCTGTCTGTCTGTCTGTCTGTCTGTCTGTCTGTCTGTCTGTCTGTCTGTCTGTCTGTCTGTCTGTCTGTCTGTCTGTCTGTCTGTCTGTCTGTCCGTCCGTCCGTCCGTCCGTCCGTCCGTCCGTCCGTCCGTCCGTCCGTCCGTCCGTCCGTCCGTCCGTCCGTCCGTCCGTCCGTCCGTCCGTCCGTATAGTATAGTATAGTATAGTATAGTAAATAGTAGCAGATGACGTCTTTGTCAATGTAACTAAACATGGTCAACAAGCGCTACTAGCATGTAAACAAACATGATAAAATATGTCGGACGATGATGTTTCTGTGTGAACCGAGTGGTGCAAATCCTAGAAGTTGTTTAAGGTATTGAGGACAGTAAAGTCTACATTTGAAGTGACAAAATACAACCACCTCAATTGTATACGTTACATTGTATTATTGTATACTCAGATTTGACACGATTACATTTTATTCATTAAAAATAAAGTTACATAGTGATGCTTTCGCCTGTGATCCTAGTTTACTTAGGCACATATACACTATATATAGTCTACCTGAATTTGATGCATGTGTTTTACTGTTTACGTTGCTTATTGTGTGAGTTGCGCTGGATAAAGAGCATCTGCTATTTCCTAAATAATTGTAAATTGTCTTCTTATTGGGAGAGAGGGCAACTGAAGATTTGCCCTCAAGTAAATGTACTTAGTTACTCCCCCTTCCCTGTGCAGTGCTGTGCTGTCCAGACCATGGTCTACAGTACACCGTCAGACTGTCTGGCACCAAACTAATCTCCCATGGTGCAACTGTTTGTTGCTGAACAACCAGTTAGACCAATAGAATACAACTGTAATTAGTTTAGCTGTCCAATCACAAGTCTAAACATAGACACAGTAGTGCAGTACAGTAGAGCTGCCTTGTCAGCTCACAACGTGTGGACAACGTGGTGCATCGTGGTGCGTCGTGAGCTTGTGGATCGGCTATTTTCACTACCTTTTCACTACTAACAAAACATTAAAAGTTGAAATATGGAGATACAAGGTTTCTGCCAGACAGCAACGATATTGTAATTGTCACTGGAAACCTTAAAAAGTTGTCCACAATTTGTTACAGTACTTTTCAGGGAATGTAAAAGAAGAAGATAAAACATTTTATTGGTTCAATATTTATAAAACCCACAGACACACTTAAACCACTTACCACCACATCATTTCATTTACAAAACGTATTATTTTCAGGAATTTGGTAGTTTTTTCCCCCTCTCTGTACTCACTATAATGGCAAAGTAAAGCATTTGCAAGTAGGGGGTGGGCATAAAAAGTTTGAAATACAAGGTTCACAGCAAGACTGTGTGGCTGGGTGAGGGGAAGGGGGTACTGAAGCTTATAATAGATAATATAATAACATTTATTTTTGGACCACTCATCAACAAAAGTAAACACAGTAAAATAAAGCAAAATCAGCAACAGAATAAAATCACCATGACATTTATAAAATATAATATGTAGATGTGAGCATGCGTGCGTGCGTACGTGCGTGCGTGCGTGCATGCGTGCGTGCGTGTGTGTGTGTGTGTGGGCCGGGCCACTGGGGGGGGGGGAGGTTACAGTATGTACTGTACAATAATAAAATACTTGAATAAAATGTATTTATGAAGCACTTCATAATCAAAACAGAAGTAAATCGGCTCGAACACAATCAGTAAAGGAATGAAAAGACCATGTATAAAATATAATATATATGCAAATGTCAGTGCATCCCTCTGTGTGCGTGCGTGCGTGCGTGCGTGCGTGCGTGCGTGCGTGCGTGCGTGCGTGCGTGCGTGCGTGCGTGCTTGCGTGCGTGCGTGCGTGCGTGCGTGCGTGCGTGTGTCTGTCTTCCTGCCCAGAGGCTATACCCTACACAGTACAGTATGTGCCTACACGTGCACAACCTATGTTCAAGGATCCTGTGTGTGTGTGTGTGTGTGTGTGTGTGTGTGTGTGTGTGTGTGTGTGTGTGTGTGTGTGTGTGTGTGTGTGTGTGTGTGTGTGTGTGTGTGTGTGTGTGTGTGTGTGTGTGTGTGTGTGTGTGTGTGTGTCTATCCCCCCCCCCCCCCCCCCCCCCCTCTCTCTCTCTCTCTCCCTCTCTCTGCCTTGCAGTCATGTCTGAGAACTACGTGGTGTTTGTGGAGCAGGCCATCAAGATGGACATGCTGAAGGCGTTGCTGTTACGAGTGCAGAACAAAGGCTGGAACAAGATGATGGTGTGGGAGCCCCACACCAACACCATCTTCCACCTGGTCAACAGACACACCGGTCAGGTACACCCACATATAAATAGATGCAACACTCACACACTCCCCGTTACTTTGCATACTGTAGGCGACGCAGGTATTTTAACTCCTTCGCCTTCGCCACCTCTACTCCTTTCCTTGCATGCAGAGTTTGCAGGGTTTCCACCTGACAGCAACACACGCACGCACGCACGCACGCACGCACGCACGCACGCACGCTAAATTGGAAAGGTTGAACATTTGTTAGAGCAGTGGAGCTTCGGTGTGCATGTGATTTTCCTCCAAAGTGAAGTCAAAGAGAAATGTAACATTAAACGGGACAATAATGTAATTAAAATGCACATTGCACACATAAACACTTGTGTCATTTCACCTTGCCAAAATCAAAAGCTAAAGCAATTTCTTCTTGGCCAACAGGGCACAACAGACTCCATGTGACATTTAAAAAAATAGGTGTACTTCCTTTTCTTTGTGTGTTGGTGCCCGTTGTCTTTCAAAACGCTCAGGTAACCTTTATCGTTTTGTCCTGACATTTACTGACAAGTGTGATGATATCCTCCTGACTCAGTTTAGCCCCATTGCGTGCGGAAAATAGGCGAGGTATTTGATGTGGTCCTGGTGAAACCACAGTAGGCCTACATGCGACACTCCCAAAATAAAGTGGCGATAGAGGTGATAGGCTTTAGGTGCAAGGCCAAAACAATTCAACCAAAGGAGATTCTTGCCAGCTGTCAATTATGTCCTTTCAAAAGGCTTTTTTTCTTTTTTTTGCGCACCAGGACCAACAGACAGCTCCATCAGCCTATAGTGTTATGTGAACAGCAGGAAGTGCCTTTTTATTACATGCATGATACAGGAAGTAGAGTGGGCACCGCAGAATGTTTAAATGTTTATTAGTAGTATTTGAGAAATAGCCAAATGGCTGGGTTTCCCAAACGCAAATGGTGTAAGAGTTGTAGTGCTGCACATGCTCAGATGCCCTCTAGGCCGCACACAGAAGCCTGTGAACATAGACATTCCGTGCATAGATGTGCCACTCAATGGTAGGCCTCAGGCCTCAGGCCTGGTATGGTAGGCCTCAGGCCTCAGGTCTACCATTCTGAAATTTAATTTAATAATATTTGGACTGCTGGACAGCTGACAGTAGGCTCTCTTTACTCCTATGTATTTATATATTTTTTTACACCATGTCCTTTGGGAAACCGGGCCATTGTGAGGACAATTTTCCTGGTACTCACCATAGAAATGGTTGTTTTATTTTAAAAATGATAATACTAATAAACAAATATGGGTAGGCTTATAATTAAAAAAAAATGCAGGTTGGGGGTTAGGGTTGTGATTAAACATTAAGGTTAAGTTAGTAGGCTTGGAGTTTTGCCTGATTTATGGATATAGTTGTGCAACAGCTTGTCACACACTGCTAAATGAAAAACAAAAAAAGATTGTTTTTCACATGCAGTGCATGTCCATCCTTGCGTGCGCGCACATGCGTGTGTGCGTGTGTGTGTGCGCGTGTGTGCGTGTGTGTGTGCGTGTGTGCGTGCATGACCTATAACAGATCAGTAAGGTGAAATACAGTGGGGTGCCGATGTTCGCGCTGCACCAGATCAACGCCTTCGAGGACAACGGCGTGCTGGTCATGGACATGTGCTGCGGTGACGACGGCGCGGTCATCGCAGACTTCACCTTGGAGAACCTGCGCAGACCCGGAGGGGAGGAGATGGACAAGGTGAATCACTATTAGCCCATTAAGACCATTAAGACCCCATGAGGGCCCATTCTACAATCAGTAGTTCTCAAACTGTGGGGGTCAGAATAATGTCAGTATCATTTCACCATAAGGTAATTGTATAGCCTATACCAAGGTTCCCCAATTAACTTTCCTCAAGGGCCATATTTTGACTAGGGTACCAGGCTGGGAGCCGAGTCCGCACGTGCAAAAAAATGTTTATTTTAATTTTTTCATGAACTAATTAATCTTAGAATAGATGTAGAACAGTGGTTCTCAACCAGTGGTCCGGGGACCACCAGTGGTCCTTGAGGGGGTTCCAGGTGATCCCCAGCTAAATGATGGAGAGTTGGTAACCAAATGGACCCTTATAGATCTTTAACTCTTGAGGTTGTAAAATTGAATTGATTTTCAGGGCAAGACCCCATTTGAAAAGATATGACAGGGCTCTAGCAGTGATTCTCATAATTTTAATTTGAAGGATGCCCAGTTTAACATGCATAGGCTACTGACCCCCATTTAATGCCATTCATATCTGGGACCTCAATTTTTTATTTATTTCGTAAAATCCATGTCAACTTAATTCTGAGAGAGTACAAATGGAACCAAATGGACCTGTTATGGTCCATTTGGTTCTTCATGTCGTAACTTTTTTATTTTATTTTTTGTATTCTTCCGGGGGCCACAACGGGTGCTTCGCGGCCCGCAAATGGCCCGCAGGCCACCTATTGGGGAACCCTGGCCTATACAGTGTGTACTTTTTTTTTAAGCAAACTTCTGGGGGTCCCTGGAACAGCATATTCGCAGTCAAATTAATATAATTATGGGGGTCATGACATGAATACGTTTGAGCGCCACTGATTTAGCTACTGTACATACTGTTGTAATCTAAATACGGGACCCTCGTCTGGGTTGACAGACAGGTAGTGTGTGCAGGCTGGGTGGTGTGTGACAATCCTGTTGAAGTATTACTTTGGTACGGCGACTACGGCGGCGGCCGGCGGGTACCCGGGAGAACAAATTAACGAGACACGAGACAGTATCACGCTAAGGTTCACAAAGTTTATTACACAAACATGAAACATATATAGTGCTGGATCATAATGACGTAACAATAAGATATGAGACAGAAGAACGTGCCTACTGCAGCAAGGCTGACCTTGCTGTCGCCTAGATGTCTCTCGTAGCCTATCTATAAAGAATGCTACAGTACCGGCAGTACACAATACATATCAAGTACACTGTATCTCAAGTTCAAGTACATAGACTAAGATGTACTGTGCATGGGCTAATATCACAACAGTTCTGATACAGTATGTTTTTTTTTTTTTGGAGGCCACGCCATCACACTCATGTCACCATGACTCGGCCATAACCATATAGGAGTTGCCGATGGAGCTAAGCCCACATATGGAGTGTGTTGTCTAACCCAGGGATTCTCAACCCACAGTGGCGTGCACAGACATTTAGAGGGGCAGGTGCTCAAGTTAAAAAAGGGCACCTTGTGCAGCGCGTGGAACCGGCCGGTTGCCTTAACCCATTTTGGGCGGGAACCCCTTTTGGTGTTAGCATTATGTTATGCTTTAGCTATTGAAAAATAGCAGATCTACAAGCTCATAGCGCGCCACCGAGTGGCGCGCTATGAGCTTGTAGGTCTGCTATTTTTGAAAAAACAAGTTTTTTTTTTCCTTTTTTTTTCAAAAGGGCACATTGCCAAAAGGGCAGGGGGTGCTCTAGCACCCCCTAGTGTCTATCTGTGCACGCCACTGTCAACCCATGAGGTTAGACTCTAACCTCAACGTGTCATCTTGGCATCAGGCACAATAAATCACTCAGCTCCATACTGTATATGGCCACAAAAGGGGAAATGTCCATATAATATATGGCCATCTCGATTTATGTCCATACAAGCGACAATGACTGACAGATACAGAGAGCTCCATAGGCCTATATGGCCATATCATTTGGATCGGTGCAACGGTGCAGTGTAGATGTGAGGGCCGCTACATAATTGTGGGGGTCCTTGAGCACCACTGATATACTGTAGCAACCCTCAGGTCTTAAAGGGTTAACTTAATATGCAGCATTGTCATTTCCTTTTCAGTGGTACAACTCAATGTGTAGAAACCTCCCGCGGAGATATGCCCTGCCACTCAACGTGGATGAGGACACGCCCCTGGACCAGAACCTCATCACTCTGCCTTACCTCAAAGCCACCGCTGTGAAGACCGCACCTGGAGAGGTAGGATGGTGCTGCTGCAAACTTACTGAGTAGCCTACAGTACATGTACCTGGAGAGGTAGGATGGTGCTGCTGCAAACTTACTGAGTATAGCCTACAGTACATGTACCTGGAGAGGTAGGATGGTGCTGCTGCAAACTTACTGAGTATAGCCTACAGTACATGTACCTGGAGAGGTAGGATGGTGCTGCTGCAAACTTACTGAGTAGCCTACAGTACATGTACCTGGAGAGGTAGGATGGTGCTGCTGCAAACTTACTGAGTATAGCCTACAGTACATGTACCTGGAGAGGTAGGATGGTGCTGCTGCAAACTTACTGAGTATAGCCTACAGTACATGTACCTGGAGAGGTAGGATGGTGCTGCTGCAAACTTACTGAGTATCCTACAGTACATGTACCTGGAGAGGTAGGATGGTGCTGCTGCAAACTTACTGAGTATAGCCTACAGTACATGTACCTGGAGAGGTGGGATGGTGCTGCTGCAAACTTACTGAGTATCCTACAGTACATGTACCTGGAGAGGTAGGATGGTGCTGCTGCAAACTTACTGAGTAGCCTACAGTACATGCACCTGGAGAGGTAGGATGGTGCTGCTGCAAACTTACTGAGTATCCTACAGTACATGTACCTGGAGAGGTAGGATGGTGCTGCTGCAAACTTACTGAGTATAGCCTACAGTACATGTACCTGGAGAGGTAGGATGGTGCTGCTGCAAACTTACTGAGTAGCCTACAGTACATGTACCTGGAGAGGTAGGATGGTGCTGCTGCAAACTTACTGAGTATAGCCTACAGTACATGTACCTGGAGAGGTAGGATGGTGCTGCTGCAAACTTACTGAGTAGCCTACATTACATGTACCTGGAGAGGTAGGATGGTGCTGCTGCAAACTTACTGAGTATAGCCTACAGTACATGTACCTGGAGAGGTGGGATGGTGCTGCTGCAAACTTACTGAGTATCCTACATTTCGTCACTGTCAGGCAGAAACGTCTGATCTCCATATTCTATAACCTTCTGTGTCGCCCTACTTTTTTTCTCTATCATTTTTGTCCCATGATTTTGTAACCCATTTTTCACCCCTGTGTCAATTATCTAATGTGATCCTGGTCTCTACACACCCTTCGCCAACGTGGGGAGAGCAATGGACTTGAACTCATGCTTCCTTCATGCATGAGTGTCCAAGTCACTCCTTTACACCTGTGTCGCCCTACTTGATCATACTACAGCGTTACACGAAAGCATCAAAAGTAGCAGATCTGCAAGCTCGTTTTAAAGGGATATTCCACTTGTTGCTGTCGGGAGGTAACCATCTAACTTTTCTTTCTAACCCTAACGCAGCAACGCTGGTATCTTTTGTTTTTTTTATTTGAATCCTGAAAAGTAACAGTTTTGTACATATGAAGTACTCGAGTACAATTTGGTACTTTTACTTTACTTGAGTATCTCAGTTTTTCGATACTTTGAACTTCTACTCCACTACATCTCAGAGGCAAACATTGTTACTCTACAAATATTTTTGAAAGCTTTATAGTGACAATGCAGATTTTAGATAATTTATACAAGAAAGAATAAACCCACACACTCATCTGCTCCACAATGTAATTTAATGACAATGCTTCGAGCCAAGGCTCTTCATCAGGTCAAAGGTCATTGTTTTGACCCGATGAAGAGCCTTCAAAACAAAACGTCATTAAATTACATACAGTAGTAACAGATGATTGCAGATGTATTCTTTCTTTATGATGTTTTCCGACCCAGCACCTCAACCAAGTTATTAGTTTTCTTGTATGAGATAATCAATACAAAATAGAGTTAGTCCCCCCCATTCTGTGCTTCCTAGAAAAATCATTAACATGGTGAATCACATCTTGATGATGTCATCAAGATGTGATTCACCATGTTAATGATTTTTTTCAGACCTCCAGTTCTAGGAAACACAGAATAGGGGGACTTTTTTATTATGTCTACACAACAGCTCTAAGGTATATTTATGGCATAGTAAAATGTTGAAAATGAGTGGAATGCCCCTTTAAGCCCCGTTTTATACTTGGGCTATTCGAAATTACCCAAAAGTTGGACCAATTTCGGAAAATATTATATTTTATATATTGCTGCTCTTACTTAAAGGTAGGGTAAGTGATTTGGTTGGTCAAAACAAAAAGTGTTAAAAGGATAAGGATTGCTACAGTATATGGTTTGTTCAATAACATATCTCCAGCTCTTTCATAAACAGTTCCAATTTCACTTATCAGGTATCCTGTATGAGTTCTCTCTCCTGATTGGATAAAACTCGCATCCCAAACTATGCATTTTCTGTTTGCTAAAAAGCTGCAGAGACAGGCAGACATACTGTAACACTATAGCAATGATTACTATCAGAATATATAGTTATTTAACACTAAATTTAACAAAGGAATATCCCTTCTACCCCACCTTTAAGTGAAAATAACAGTACTTCCACCGCTGATTGCACTGTGCATAATGTGTGCATGCAGTGGCGTGCACAGATAGACACTAGGGGGTGCTAGAGCACCCCCTGCCCTTTTGGCAATGTGCCCTTTTGAAAAAAAAAGGAAAAAAAACTTTTTTTTTTCTTCTTTTTTTTTGATTTTTCAAAAATAGCAGACCTACAAGCTCGTAGCGCGCCACTCGGTGGCGCGCTATGAGCTTGTAGATCTGCTATTTTTCAATAGCTAAAGGATAACATAATGCTAACACCAAAAGGGGTTCCCGCCCAAAATGGATTAAGGCAACCGGCCGGTTCCACGCGCTGCACAAGGTGCCCTTTTTTAACTTGAGCACCTGCCCCTCTAAATGTCTGTGCACGCCACTGTGTGCATGTCACAATGTCCTCAACCTCACAGGTAGGGGTGACAGAGTGAAAGACTGTACTGAGGCTCAATCTGGTCCTTACTATCTGCTTATTTCATGCAATTATGCTCCTTGATAATTCCCTGATGGAATTTTACACAAAGACGCCAATTTTGATGTCTCGGAGGGGAGGTGAATTTGACGTGTGCTGCCATGTCAAGCAACAACTGCCATTGAACTGGCGATGTCCCCGTACCCAATCCACCGTGAAACGCTCTTACGCACGCACGCACGCACGCACGCACGCACGCACGCACGCACGCACGCACGCACGCACGCACGCACACACACACACACACACACACACACACACACACACACACACACACACACACACACACACACACACACACACACACAAATACACCTCCCAACTGATATTGCATAGTTGAAAGCACATGGTGAAACATTTTAGAAAATGTCCGACAATCAGATTAAAATGATTTTTTTTGAACAATACAGAAGGCACGGACGGGTGCTAATACCCGCCCGAACAAAATTATAACAATTTGTGGCCCACAGGCGGGGTAAGCACTTTATATTGGAAATCTGAACGGAGCAAGTAAAACAGGGTGAAGACATGTCATAATGTTTGAGGGCTAGGGTCCTAGGGAAAACCCCCAAACCTGGCCTAAGCCATACCTCAAAATGCCCACACACACACACACACACATTCAGACAGACACACATTCAGTCAGACAGACAGACAGACAGACAGACAGACAGACAGACAGACAGACAGACAGACAGACAGACAGACAGACAGACAGACAGACAGACAGACACAAACACAAACACATACACATACACATACACATACACATACACATACACATACACATACACAAACACATACACAAACACATACACATACACATACACATACACATACACATACACATACACACACACAGTTGCACGATTATTTCTTCTGCCACAGATTGACGCATGTGTTGATGAAAGGGAAGGTAATGATTGGGTTGTCATGGCTACCTGGCTGCCTTAGAGTGAAGAGCCTGTGTGTGTGTGTGTGTGTGTGTGTGTGTGTGTGTGTGTGTGTGTGTGTGTGTGTGTGTGTGTGTGTGTGTGTGTGTGTGTGTGTGTGTGTGTGTGTGTGTGTGTGTGTGTGTGTGTGTCATAAAAACACATGCCATGATTGTGCAGATGTAACTCTAATGCACCTATAATATTTGTGTCCTTGTATGCATATCCTCTGTGTGGACATAAATAAATGGTTAAAATGTGTGTGTGTGTGTGTGTGTGTGTGTGTGTGTGTGTGTGTGTGTGTGTGTGTGTGTGTGTGTGTGTGTGTGTGTGTGTGTGTGTGTGTGTGTGTGTGTGTGTGTGTGTGTGTGTGTGTGTGTGTGTGTGTGTGTGTGTGTGTGTGTGTGTGTGTGTGTGTGCTGATGGTGGCGGTCTTGAAGGAGTAGTTCACCCAAAAATGACTTATTTACTATCAATTACACACCCCATGAAGCCTTGAGATTTCTTTGTTTTTCTGACATCCGTGAGCCAATAATTTGATTACCGGTCCGGGTGGCTCAACTACTGGAGACTCCACCGGTCATTAAATTATTGGCTTAGGAATGCCACAAAAATCTCCATGAATTCAGGCCTTCATGGGGTGTGTATTGATCAAATACTAGTCTATTCCTTTAAACCCCTTATGCCAGTGGTTCTCAAACTTTTTCATGTCAAGGACCCCAAAATGTATATGTGTAGCTGACCACGGTTGCACCGAACTTTGATTCTATGTGCAGATTCTGCCAATGCTTTTCAATGGGAGTGGAGCGGTTTGTTGCCATCTGTGGATCTTCTGCACAAAAAAACGTTACCGCTGCCGAATTTATATATATTTTTTGACAGAAACAGACTATATTGAATATGAGTGACTGACTATCGTAAACGATACAGAGCCACCTTCCTGACAATAGCACCAGGACAGTTTTTTTCTTATATGAGACGATTCTAAGATGTTATTTCCCATAGAGAAATTACTAACGTGACCCAGGGGATGAGCGAGAAACATCAGGACTTCTGTATCCATTAGGCCAGTAGGTCACAGACCCCAATTGTTTCATTTATTTATTTGTTGTTCTTTATCGGGGACCCCCATCTATCATCGGTCTAACTCTGTGAGGGTACAAATGTGTACACTGCGGAACCCATTGAGAACCTAAAGAATGAAATACTATTCCATGGATATTTGTAATGTTTTCAGGCAAAGCTTCTATAAATCTTTTCATGTCAAGCAGCTCCTAGAGTCTTAAATACCCGCAGATCCCCTTTTGATTGCATCATGTCTCAGTGAATCCCCATCTAATCTGTGTTATTATTTCATATCATTTGATACAGCAGATCAGCGTGACTTTCTATACTGTACAGTATATGACAGTGGTTCTCAAAGTGTGGCCCGGGGACCAACCAGTTTAACCGCTTTACTGTATTTCATACTTTGGATATTTATATATAAAAATAAAAATAATAGCACAAAGCTTCTCTTATCAGGGTCCCTGGCACAAAATATTTTCAGATGGGGGTTCATGACCAAATTAACATTAATCACTGGTAACAAAGCTGGTACATGCAAATACATGTAGAATACATACTATTCTATTCTTCTATTTCTGCACGACTCTCGTACACAACCAAGCATAACATGCCTTGTCTCAGTTCTACTGGATCTCTGTTGTTCTCCCTAACACTAGTCCCTCCCTAACATTTTTGCCTAGTTTTTATTTGTTGACAGAATTGTCAGTATATAGTCATGATATAGTCATCATCGCTTATATATTGTATTTAGGACCAAATACAATGGAAATAAGTCTCAGCACTCTCATGTGTAATCCTCGAAATTCTGTACCAATGTGGTTTCAATGCTTCTCAAATAAAATCTGCTGCGCTTTGCGTCCTGTCAGGTGTTCTTGACTCACGAGGAGCTGTATAACGAGGAGCTGTGTAAGCTGGGCGGCTGTGAGTTCCCTCACATCAACTACGAGAAGCACAACGGCAGGCCCTACCGCTACTTCTACGCCTGCGGCTTCGGACACGTCTTCAGCGACTCCCTGCTCAAGATGGACACCCACACCAAAGAGCTTAAGGTCCGTAACACACCAAAGAGCTTAAAGGACAACTCCAGACTAAATAACATAGGCTCATTTTCCTATTTATATTGATCCCAAATAGCATGTGCGTGCACGCCATCTTTATTGGCACTATGGCTCAAAACGAGATGAAATAGGCATGATTTGTGCGTAATAAATCATTAATCCAGCCTCCTGCTAATGAAAACAGTCATTTAAGCACTAATAGGCCTCGTTGGGCCTCCGCAGCCATCTCCACTAATGTTACACAGATTCCAGAACTAACCAAAACTAATTAAAGCAAAATACCCCCAAATGTGAGAACTTGTTTTGTGACCCCTAATGTCTCCTGTCCAGACGTGGCGCTACCCGGGACTGTACCCGTCCGAGCCTGTGTTTGTGGCGGCGCCCAACGCCACCGAGGAGGATGACGGAGTGGTCATGTCTGTCGTCATCACACCCAGACATGTCAGTACAACAATCGCAATCCAAAACCTTGAGCGCGACAATGTCACGACCCAATGAAATTGAAACAATGACATTGTTCCATGAGTGTACGGTATTCTTCTGTGCGTCTGCGCCACTTAATGGCTGGAAGAAAGTAGAGTTTTGATTTGGCAGACTGATTAGTCAGTATGAATGAGTGCATACATTATTACTGTACTGTATGTCACACTAGTATGTAACCATAGCAACGTACTGTACAGCATGGCATGTTAACATGTGCTATTGTGGCATGAAACCTTTTGACATGATATAGATTATAGACCACTATTCTCAAACATTTTCATGTCAATAAGCCTATCTCACAGAATTTCCCCGCCCCCCTTAATACGCCCCCTTTTGGGGTTAGTGGTGATAGAGTGACGTCACTCCATAGACGCTACATGTTAACAGAGGTAATTTAAGAAGTCTACAACTTTTGTTTTCTCAAGGTAAGGTTTGTTCTATCTGTTCGAGCTGATTTACCATCTTGTTTGCTTCATAATAATATTGGTCTGTCACATTTTTACATTAGAAAATGTACTTAGATTCTCCAGAGAAAAAAACGTGTAAATGCTAATGTTAAAGACAACACTATTTACCGGAAGTGGGCGTGAAAAGCGGGCTGTGAGATAGGCCTATGACACTCAAATTGGACACCCCATCTGAAACGATTTTGTGCCAGTGACCCCCCAAAAAGAAGAGATTCACAGTGATCACAGTGTTCACAGTGATCAAATTTACGATTTTTATTTTACTATAGATTTTTACAAAATTACGATTTTTATTTTATTATAGATTTTTTACAAAATAAACGATGTACAAACTCACAACGCGTTGCATTGTGACACACTGTGAGCCAGCAGATCAGTTGTTGAGTAGCCGAGTCAGACAATAACATCACAAAAACGTCCTGCTGATTTTTGAAGATCCAGATCCACAGAGCCAGTGAAGAATCTGAACTAACATCAAAGGCCCATACACAGACCTTTAGATACTTAGACTAGAAAATACTCAGGCAAAAATACGGAGAAGTTCTGCAGACAGATAGATGAAGGAGCACAGGCAAGCAGATGAAAGTTGTTCCGGAGTCCCATTTTATTTGCAGAGTTCAGGAGAATACAGCATCAGCCATGGGGACAGAGCCCCATGGATCCTTCAGCCTCTCGGCTTCCAGACTAACACACACTAACTAGGCATTTTCTGTAGACCTTTATACAACTTAGACAGAGACAACAAAGGAAGAATGCAAAGGTGGTCCCAAGTTACCCTACCCCCCTATACCAAATGGTCATGTCTAAATAAGGTAGTGGTCACCAGGAAACAAGCCCAGGAGGCACAGTAGGTGTCCTGGCCTACTATCAGCAAGCCAGATCTTTAGGGTCCCTCCTGCAGCTGCCCATGCATTCTGTCTAAACACGTCATGTCACTCTCTCAGGCCATGAGAGACAAAGATCCACTTTAGTTTAAAACATGGTTCTTTATGCTATATTAATGTGAATTGTGATTTCCAGATACATCAGACCTCCCTTTGAGGCAACCATGCCTCATAAAACGAATATGGAAACACAATTGACCCTCGTCCTCCCTTTGGCACTGACTGGAACATAAAAAATATGACAAAGAAATCAACAATTACAGTAGAAAAATGGCTTACAAACTTCTAGGCATTCAAATCACATAACTTGTTACCAGTGTTCTCATTCCATTACAGTATTATCATCGGTGTGCTTATAGAACTCCCTTCTGTGTTATGTAAACCTTTACATAACTCAAAACATGATCATTGACATAAATGATAACCCGTAAACATATATCTGACATTTAAACACAATACACCGTCGCTGAATCCAACCCCTTTTGCTTCACTCCAAAGCACCCAATTATTGAATACAAAGTGTGTTACGGTTCTTCAAACTTTACATCTGATGCTCTTAGCATCAGTTAATGTTAAGGATAAATTTTACCATAGTCATCCATAAAATGATTCATTTTTGTTTAGTTAACTCATCTTTTTAGGACATGCAGAAATCATCTATAATTATTTCAACACTCTAGATTTCCCAAGGCTCGTACAAATAACAGCACTGCGGCACTTACAACATTCACTTCATGACCCCTTAGGTCATGGACGGACCAATGCGAGACCTGACCACCTCTTTGTGATTCACACCCACGAAACAACATATAAAAAACGTGCATGCTACTATTATTCACTTACGTTAAAATCCTAGAGTAATTTATATAACTTTAGAGTTTTCCACACATGTCATAGCAGAAATACTTTCGTTGACTTTTCCCATTCACAAATTTATTCGAACAAAAATAAGAACGTTATGCACAATTAGGACGATTAACACTTATGCGTACGACAGGAGCGCTGTCTTTCGCCTGACAAAGAAACATCTAACTAATTTTACTCCGGTAAATATTTCTATTCAGAATTTCAAATCTCCCTTAGGCATATCATCCCCATTAAGCCAACTTATCTAATTAAATACTGACACATAAAATCAACATACATGCCCATTACTATGTTGAACTAGACAAACGTAGACATACATTTGGAATCAAATGGAACGATATCCATGTGATATAATAAAATCCTCTGTAACGTTTCTTCTCCTTTTGTCTCACCTTCGTCATCAGTCAGCGCACACGGGCCAAACGAGGTTGTGATTGTGCAGTACACTTATGCACCGCATGGCGTAGGCCGCTCTGTTGTAGAGTTGCCCATTGTCCCGTCCGGAAACTTTCATTCTGAATTCTGATCTGAATTCACTTTATCACCTCCTCCCTTTCAGTCATGACAATACAACATGACTAAAAAAACGAGAAAGTGAATCAGCGTCATCACAGGAGCCTGTAGGCCTCCGCGAGGCAGAAACTTGCGATTCGCCGCGTTGCGAGCTTGTAGATCAGCTCTGTCGAGCCGCTGAATGGAACGAAACCACGACGCCTCGCCGCCGGCGCCTGTCGAGTCGAGACGCGCCGAGAAGAGTCAATGAAGTGGCCATCGCCTCCCTTGGACCGCAGACCGCCGATGAACGCCCTCGGGCCGGGGCACGCTGTGCTCCGTAGCACCCCTCTCCCCGCCGTCCAGCCGCTGTCCATCGCCCTCTGGTCACGATCGCCGAGAGCATCAAGCCGTCGCCCATCGCCGCTCCTCCGTGCAGGTCGCCTCCGTCGTGGTGGTGATGAAACCCCCCCCACCGCGCCGGGCAGGCCGTCGCCATTGTCTCGCTGGTTCGACTGCAGTGCGCATAGCGCCGTCGTCGTCGCCGTTCCCCTCCGTCCAAAAAAATTGCCGACCGAAATATCTATTAGACTGAATTGTCAATTGTCCACTGGTTCTCTCGCCTGACGCAAAAATGCATCAACACGACCGAGCTCGGCACCACTTTGAAGAATCTGAACTAACATCAAAGGCCCATACACAGACCTTTAGATACTTAGACTAGAAAATACTCAGGCAAAAATACGGAGAAGTTCTGCAGACAGATAGATGAAGGAGCACAGGCAAGCAGATGAAAGTTGTTCCGGAGTCCCATTTTATTTGCAGAGTTCAGGAGAATACAGCATCAGCCATGGGGACAGAGCCCCATGGATCCTTCAGCCTCTCGGCTTCCAGACTAACACACACTAACTAGGCATTTTCTGTAGACCTTTATACAACTTAGACAGAGACAACAAAGGAAGAATGCAAAGGTGGTCCCAAGTTACCCTACCCCCCTATACCAAATGGTCATGTCTAAATAAGGTAGTGGTCACCAGGAAACAAGCCCAGGAGGCACAGTAGGTGTCCTGGCCTACTATCAGCAAGCCAGATCTTTAGGGTCCCTCCTGCAGCTGCCCATGCATTCTGTCTAAACACGTCATGTCACTCTCTCAGGCCATGAGAGACAAAGATCCACTTTAGTTTAAAACATGGTTCTTTATGCTATATTAATGTGAATTGTGATTTCCAGATACATCACCAGTCTAATAAAAATAGTGAAATCAATTTGACATTTTTAATTAAAAAATAAATCTGGCCACCTCGGAAAAGTCACCACCATACCCTAACCATAACCCTCAGTAAACTAACTAAACCTAACCTTGTTCCTAAACGTAACCTGAGTAAAACTATGCCTAAACCTAACCTTATTCGTATTCCTAACCGTAACCATATAAATAACCTCAGCTTAAATGTGTATGTTTTTGTTTCTGTCTGTAGGACAAGAGTTCCTTCCTGCTGGTTCTGGATGCAAAGACCTTCACAGAGCTGGGCAGAGCCGAGGTGCCCGTTGACATTCCCTACGGAACGCACGGCGTGTTCAACAACTCAGCCTAGAGAGTACACACTAGTGTTGACTCAGCCTAGAGAGTACACACTAGTGTTGACTCAGCCTAGAGAGTACACACTAGTGTTGACTCAGCCTAGAGAGTACACACTAGTGTTGACTCAGCCTAGAGAGTAGTGAGTACACACCAGTGTTGACTCAGCCTAGAGAGTACACACCAGTGTTGACTCGGCCTAGAGAGTACACACTAGTGTTGACTCAGCCTAGAGAGTACACACTAGTGTTGACTCGGCCTAGAGAGTACACACTAGTGTTGACTCGGCCTAGAGAGTACACACTAGTGTTGACTCGGCCTAGAGAGTACACACTAGTGTTGACTCGGCCTAGAGAGTACACACTAGTGTTGACTCGGCCTAGAGAGTACACACTAGTGTTGACTCAGCCTAGAGAGTACACACTAGTGTTGACTCAGCCTAGAGAGTACACACTAGTGTTGACTCAGCCTAGAGAGTAGTGAGTACACACTAGTGTTGACTCGGCCTAGAGAGTACACACTAGTGTTGACTCAGCCTAGAGAGTACACACTAGTGTTGACTCGGCCTAGAGAGTACACACTAGTGTTGACTCAGCCTAGAGAGTAGTGAGTACACACTAGTGTTGACTCAGCCTAGAGAGTAGTGAGTACACACTAGTGTTGACTCGGCCTAGAGAGTACACACTAGTGTTGACTCGGCCTAGAGAGTACACACTAGTGTTGACTCGGCCTAGAGAGTAAAATGTTGTCTATGACGAAATATGTTTGTCGACTACCTTTTGAAAATGACGAAAATTAAATCGAAACTATAAGCTATGAGGACTAAAACTAAAGACTAAATAAAATTATTGACAATTTTGTCAACATATAAAAACTTCACTAAAATGTTAGTGAGGGACTGGTGGTTTGGTTGCGCTTGGGTGTTGCACATTGAAAATAGCAGATCTATAAGCTCACAACGCATCGTGCTGTGACACGTTGCGAACTTGCAGATCTGATATTTTCAGCATGCAACCAAGTGTAAGAGCTGCCTTTACGACCCCATCAAGGCCTGTCAAAAATATTTGGCGATATTTAGTCAACTCAAACTAGACTCAAACTAAAACATTTCAGATCACTAACATCTGTATTCAAAAGACTATGACTACAACTAAATCAAAAAGTGCTGTCAAAATCAACACTGGTACTCACTCTAAAGTAGAGGTGTTCATTGGCACTGACCTCATGATTCGATACAATTCACCTCTTAACAATGCTATTGTTACAATTCACCTCTTAACAATGCTATTGTTACAATTCTATTAGAAAATAATTATACAAATCATTTTGATGCATCTCACATTTCTAACTTACTGCACAATATGGCAAATGTTTCATGTGTTAATACAAGCAAATACTTACAATAAATGCACCAACTCTCTGTACATGTGTATGTGTGTATATACGTCTTTATTACACGGCTTGGTTGAATGCTTGATTCTGATTGGTCAATCGCCGAATTCAGCGGTGTGTTATTTCTTGATACTGATCAACACTCACTTCCTTGTTACCAAGGTGACTCGTTGCGCTCTGCGTGCCAACTTTGGAATACTTTCATTACCGTAAGCAAGGACATATTTGTTTTGTTGTCACTGAGGATACGTCCCAGTTGCATCCATGCGATGTATTTTCGTTCTATTTATAGTGACTCATAGGAATAGACTATGTGACAACCAGGTATAGTCTGGTGACCACCGGAGAGACGGATGACAGCCGGAATGTAGACGGCACCCCGGGAGCAGTGTGGGTTAGCGCCCCAGCCTGCATCCTCCGTGAGGAGGAAGCCCAAAAACCTTCGATGAGGCCTTTAGGAGGGCCATTCGAGCCGCAAGTGGAGCCTGCAGTACTACCGTTGCCCAGCGGTGGAGCCTGCAGAACCATTGCGGCTCAAGAATCCACCACTCCTGAATGAAGTGTCTGGTGCTGGGAGTCTGGTGCAACGCACAGGTCCTCGCGGTACTCCTGGTGAGAGCAGGAGTGGACCTGGTGAGACGTAGGAGGGGCCCGGACAGGAGGCAACCCACATAGCCTAGTCCCTCCACATGCCAGAATTGTACCTCTCAGTCCCGGAATAGTAGTTCCGGAGTGGTTCCAACGGATTGTGCGGCCCTGTCTTTCCCTAGTGGGTCTGATCGAGGGTAGCTACTGGGACGTAAGTCGGGACTTGATCACCCCGGCTGGGTCACCCGAGTGAGGGGTATGATGTTCGCGAGACCCGAAACCCCGATGACCTTGGGATACATCACTGAGGATATGTCCCAGTTGCATCCATTCGATGTTTTTTCATTTTGGGTTAATTTATTAATTTGTGTATTAAGTAGCCATGTAATAAGCGGGATAATGTTAGATAAATCACCTTCAGTCAGTGATTTATCTATCAACAATGACCATTCAGCCCTACATTATCCCTTACGTAATACATGTAACTCGAGAACCGTTCACCCCACCGACTTCAAATTCAACACGCGCTCCATACCACCACAGGGAGAGCAGTGCCCGCGGCCTTGAGTCGGTCGGATACACGACCAAGGTCAAGCTCTACCAGTAGACCAAATGAGCCTTAGACCCCACACCTGTCCAATTGATTGGCATGGCAACCCCAGCCTACACCTGCCGAACTCCCCACACCTGCCATTTGATTACATAGTCAGTCCACTTTTCGCAGTCAGTTTGCACTCTTTAGACATTCTCCACACATTCTCCACAGACCACTGCACATGGACTTTCCAGTTTCCACCCCCCCCCCCCCCCCCCCCCCCCCAAACACACACCATATGCCCTGGCCAGGCCCATTATGTCCATAGCCTACTGCTAACATCAGGGATCTCCATATGTGGACATAAAAGGGACAAGAACAGACAGATATGAAGAGCTCCATTACATAGTGCAGGTTTAACACTGAGTTTGTCCTCTGCATGTTTTCACTGAAGTGTGGAAGGATTTAGAATCCATCCTTTGGACGGAGTCCAAAATCCCCCCACATAATGCCTGCTTTATACTCGTGAGCAGTGTAAATATTGGTTTAAATAATACTTTAGGTGGGGAGGATAATCATTGTGTGGAAAAAAGGGGAAAAAAATAAAAGCCATCGAAGCGATTACAGTGGAATCGCTTTCACATGCATGCTTTTTCTTTTACTATTATGATTCAAACTGCTAAAGTGTTTTTGCAAAAACATCAAGCCCGAATGAAACGCTACACCCCCGACGAGATCGGAGCAGCACTTAGGATACACGAAAATGCATCAGAGGAAATTCAATTTTCTGTCAACGTTAATGTGATAGAAAATGGACATTGTGTCTGAAATGGCTGGAAAACAAATTGATGCGAGCGGGTCGATGGCCTCCGGAGAGTCTGCGAGAGGTCACATCAGAATCTACAAGCAAACGCCCATATTATGGCGGCATCAACGCTACCCATGCAGACCCAAGTTGACATCACAAACATAATAAACAGTGATAAGTGCTTGCACGTTTTACCGAAGTAAAAGTATCAATACCGCAATGTAGAAATAATACTCACCATATGCTACGTTACAACTTAAGTAGTATACATCTTAGCAACGTTGAACAGCTCAACACAACCCGAGTTGACGCAAACATAAACACCAAGTGGGCGGTTGTAATTCGTGGGAAAAGGATCAGCCTATTGTCTGACCATCATTGTATGTATATCATATTGTTGGTCTATATTCCACATATACTGACCACAGATGGTCTATATCAGGGGTCTGACACCACATCAAAATTAAATATTCCCAACTGATTTTGATTGTCCATAGGATACACATAACCTTTAGAAATATTTTCTTTCACATCAGGATGTAATGATCATTAAAGTCAAGCAATAATTAATAACCCACCTATCCCCCAGAATCCCTCCTCAGTCATGAGTTAGGAGTTTGAATGAATGCACAATTATGTGCAGGATGTAATTTGAAGATAACTGATAATTTTAAAAGAAAAAAAACGTCTCTCTCACACACGTATGCCAGCGTGCCAGTGATCACCCTCCCCTGTGCCAATGTTGGCACCCGTGCCTAAGGTTGCCTACCCCTGGTCTATATTCCACAGATCTACAGATGGTCTATATTCCACAGATCTACAGTATGCTTGCCAAACCCTGTGTCAGTCATGGTCAGATCTATCATCTATGTTGGATGTTCCCATGTTAGTAGTAATGAGTCATGTTCTCTCCAGATGGCAAAACCACGCACCAACAAGCTATAATATAAAGGTAGGGCAAGTGAATTTCTTTCTTTCTTTCTTTCTTTCTTTCTTTCTTTCTTTCTTTCTTTCTTTCTTTCTTTCTTTCTTTCTTCTTTCGTAAAGCATCTATCATCTAGCACTATATACTCTGATAGTGATCATTGCTTTTTTCCCTCGCTACAGTCTGCAATCTGCATCACCACAAGCAGAACTTTGGCTTCCTTTGCTTTTAGTGATCATTGCTATTTCATTTGTGTCTCTCCAGCTCTTTAGTGAGCAGAAAATACATTTTCATTTCATTTTCATTTTCATTTCAGCCAATCAGGAGAGAGTACCCATTTGTGAGCTTCAAATTGTGTTCCAGCTCCAATTGTGTCACTTTACAATTCCAATTGTTTAATCTGTATCCTGTGTGAGTTCTCCATCCTGATTGGAAAAAATTGGTATCGCAGCCTGAAAATGCATTTTCTGAAGAGCTCTGGGCTCTGTCTGACAGGCATGGAGACTCCTGTTACTGAACAAAGACTCTATGAATACCATGAGAATATAGAGCTACTGTATTTAACAGTTATTTTAACAAAATAATAGAATTACCGGTATTATAACATAGTGAAGATATTTATTATTATAAAAATCTGAACACACACACACACACACACACACACACTGTGGAAAACCAGGGGAAACAGCCAGGCCTATTCCCCACATAAGGAGGTTGGGGGAGGTCATAGAGCATCGCAGTCCCGCCTCCTACCCTGGACCAAGGATAGTCTAAGAAGGATGAGACGCGAAGACCGTACGGGCGACGCCATGTTGCTTTGGAAGGAAAGAAACATGCGCAGTTGAGACCAAGGAAGCTGAACGCGGAAGTGTTGGCTGCATATAGCCCATTGCGCATGTTTCTTTCCTTCCAAAGCAACATGGCGTCGCCCGTACGGTCTTCGCGTCTCATCCTTCTTAGACTATCCTTGCCCTGGACCAGGAAATTATTCTCCGTTCATTTTCCTCATAGACATTTCTTAAAGTATTTATTTAAAGACGGTTACGCCAACTCATGACAACAAACACATTTTTTTTGGGCCGAACAAATAATTAGAAAGAAGAAAAAAACGGCAGGTTACAACACTTTTTTTGTTGTTTTTGTTCTTAGTAATTATTTGTTTGGTCCAAAATATTGTTTGTGTTGTCATGAGTTGTCACGACTCGAGTTGGCTTTGTCCGCGGCGTAACCGTCTTTAAATAAATACTTTAAGAAATGTCTATGGGAAAAATGCATTGGGTTTCATTTCCTGGTCGATGGTAGGGGGCGGGACTGCGACGCTCTATAGAGGGAGTATAGAGACACACGGGGACTACAAATTCCACGCCCCCAAATGAGACAGCGTCCCCACTTCTGGTCCGTTTCAACTGTGTACTGCAGCTGCCAATGCAATCCCTATGAGAGGCATCATAAAATACCCTTATTTCACTGGTTCATTACTGAGGCTGTAGCGATTTATTTTGTGTTCGAATAATGTGTCCCATATGTTTTATTTGTCCTTTTTAATGTCATATACCTGCCATCTCAATATACAACCCACAATGTACTATAATATACTCCATAAGATTGTAAAGACTGCTAGCATCGGATATATTGAAGTTTCCCTGACGTATGATTTGTACGTCACGCATTAATCCTTATAAATACCGCTAGATGCGGCATTCCCCAGCGACGGATCGAGCGACCACGACAGAGTCCAGCGTTGTAAACGGTTAAACGGCCAGTCTTCATCATGCCTAAAGTGTGCTGCGTTCCTCTTTGTAAAAACAACAAAGAAAAAAACCCAGACTTGATGTTTCATCAACTTCCAGCTGATCATGAAAAGAGACAGAAATGGCTGCACCCATCCACTAGTAAAAAATCTGTGAAACCATCCAGAAGAAGTTTGTGAACTCCACAAGTGGTGGAAATTAAGTATTCAAGTGAAGCTTATGAAGGTATATGTCACAGTGAAAATAGCCTTGAAACTTATGATAGTCAGTCATGACGCAACTTCACCCTGTCTTTAGTGCCTTGCTACATTTACAACGTTTAAGTGTACATAAGCGTTCAGATTTCAAATATAAAGTGCTCACCCCCGGAGCTACGGATGTTATACATTTGCACGTTTATTAGCACCCGTGTAGTCCTTATATTGTTCAATAAAAAGCATTTTTATCCGACGGCTGGCCAATTTCTAATTTTTTCGCTATATGCTTTCAATACGTGCCCTTATCGGTTGGGAGGTGTATTGCACTCATGCATTATTATAACCTTTATAGAAAATGGTCACCGATCGGATTAAAATGCATTTTCTTGAACAATACGGGATGCACGGGTGTTAATAGCAGCCCGTTCAAAATTCTAACATCCGTGTCCCCGGGGGTGAGCACTTTATAGGCTATTTGAAATCTGAACGTTTACAAATGCACATAACTTAGCCAGGCGCTCAAAACAAAGCAAGTCACGCCACGACGCACGTGAAGGACGGGCGTCATGTGAACCATTAATCCTACTGAATATGATATAGATTGACAATATCAAGAAGGCAGGCAAAATCATCTGAGGAGCATATGCTGCTATATAGGATTACACAGACTGAAATTGACTGCCTGAAAAGTAATGTATTATATTATTCTTCATGAAGCTCCCAATTCCCGTGAAATTGCAATATATTGGCTATATAAATAAATAGCCCATATATTGTAATATGTATTAAAACTGTAATAAATAAGATAGATTCTAATTGATATTTTATTATCTATAAACCTGGAGAATCCACTAGATAGTTGACAATATCTGGATATGTCACTCCTGGCCATTTAGTCGGGTCATTTTCCCAACTACTTTTAGGCAAATCATATGGACAAATTGATAATCCAACAAGTTTTATTTTTTCTTTGTACCGTCGGAGCTCCGCGGCAGGTAAAGAAATTATTCATATACGCCTGCATGTTCACACCATGCACCACAAATACGGATAATGTATCTTCAAACTCGGCGGCGCTTGGAACGTCACTTATAAGCGACAGGTAATCAGTCTGTCAACTCAGCTCTGCTCCGTTAACATTATGGGTAACTCATTCAAGTGGTAAATTAAATGTGAAACAAGTCATCTATTGAGAAAACAAAAAAATATGTTGACAAAGACACTTCATACATTTGGAAACATATTTTTATTCAAATCAATATAGTCTTCAGTTCATGTTGTATTATTTTAAAAGTAGGCTAACTACAGTGGAATTTCAATTGACTTCTATGGGCTGGCATGCAGTACACTGGTCTAACGGACCAGAAGTGGGGCCGCTGTCTCATTTGGGGGCGTGAAATTTGTAGTCCCCGTGTGTCTCTATATTACCCTGTAAAGGTATTGCAGCCAATGGGAGCCTGGACATGGACCCACCTGCAGCCAGTAAGGCAATCAACAGAAGCTTTTAAATAGCCGACGCCCAAGCTGCCTGGTGAGTCAGTTTGGACTAATGGAGGAGTGAGGAAGCAGGAATCACTCTGTTCATGAGGAGGCTGGTATGATGGATATTTCACAAGTGAGTACAAGATTTAACTCAAACCTTTGGACCCACTTGGATGTGCTGTGCGTGTATTGTGGCTCACCTGGTCTCGTTCTCTCTCCCTCCCTCCTAGGCCCGACTGAACTCCACAAGGGAGAGCCTACAGCACTCTCCACCCCCTGAATACAGTATAGTCACTAGCTCTCTCTCTGCTCTGCCCACAGGACTAGAAGCCCAAGCCCCAGACAGGAGGAACCCTGAGTTGATGTTTTGCCCCGTTTTCCCCTTTCCCTAACAAGTTAATAAAAGACAATTTATGTTGATTCTGACTCTGAGCCTCTTATTTTATTGTGAATCTTGCCTATTCTCCCCTGGGTTGCCACAACACACACACACACACACACACACACACACTCACTCACACACTCACACACTCACACACACACACACACACACAGGGAACTATACAGTATATAGACTTAAGGACTAACTCGATTACTTTATGCCTATACTTCGTCATACAAGCGAAGTAGGACGAGCCATGCTCCCACGTAACTTTGCGACGTGTTGGGAGCTTGTAGATCAGCTATTTTCACCATTTCCGAAATTTCCAGTGCATTTCCTGAAAACCAACGGTTTTGGACAAACAAGGTTTCCACCTAGACAGCGACGACATATTGCATTGTGGTTTGTGCCTACAATGTTTTATATGATCTTATATATGTCTTATAGCTAAAACCTTTGCTAATTATTGCACATTTGTAAACTTATGAAATGTAATATTATTTGCAGCATGTTCCTGAACAGGTGTAGGAGAGAGAGTGTTGGCTTCACAATCTGCCCACAATTATCCTAGATAATCCTACCGTCCGTGTTTGTCAGCGGATGATTTTCACCAGAAAATGGATTAGAAAATGTAGCCAAGCTCTTAATACAAGCACTGAATCTGGTAGAAAAAAATGTCAGTTGGAAGCGTTATTTGGCTGATTTGTATGCATGCTGTCCCTGATTTTTGCACGCAAGGGACTGCAAGTTTCTAGTCATGTATGTGGTTGAATGTGGTTTTATGTGGTTTAATTAAGGGGTTGATTCATGGTTAATTTATGACCATTAGCCTGATTCTGTGGCATGAACTACAGTATGAATACTTTTCATGTGAAATATTTGCAGTATTCAGCAGTTTCGTTTTTCTGTCCTGCCCCAATGTATAATGTCCTTAAGACCAAATGTTTGAGACACTATGAGCACGTTGTTCAAAAGCACCAAAAGTGGAAGATCCACAAAGGTCAAACATGTTGCCTCGTGACATGTTTCAAGCTTATAGATCTATGGGAAGCCGTTTAGGCCTTAACAATAAAAATACTTCACTTGTACACATACAAACTTCACTGGCACATATGACATATACTATAGTATACACTAGTATACTAGTAGTATACTAAAGTATGTCGTTTTTGTCAATTTTTTTTCATCAAGGGGAATACCACTCATTTTCAACATTTTACTGTCATTAATATACCTTAGAGCTGTTGTGTGGAAATAATAAAAAAAAAAGTCCCCCCCATTCTGTGTTTCCTAGAACTAGAGGTCTGAAAAAAATCATTAACATGGTGAATCACTTCTTGATGATGTCATCAAGATGTACTTCACCATGTTAATGATAGGCCTTAAACGGCTTCCCATATAGATCTGCTACTTATGATGCTTTTGTGTGACGCTGTGGTATGATCAAGTTGGGACATTAAAGTTAAAATATGGAAAGAGGTTTCTGCCGACAGCTATACTGTCAGACAAAAAATGACAATTCCATATTACGATATTAACTTCAGCCTGTTCATTATATGGAATAGAATCAACTGAACGAGAGCAGATGTGTATTTCATAATGATGTCAATTATTGGACTTCCAGAGGAGGTTAACTGCACAATGTTTCCTGATCATGCCAGGTCATGTGTGGCTTAATATGTAAGCTGTACGGCGCTCGCTACAGATGCACATTAATTAACTAATAATTCCTAATCTAATCAGTCAAGCTCAACTTCTCTGCGGAGTATGTTGGAGTGTGTCACGTGCGTGCGTGCGTGCGTGCGTGCGTGCGTGCGTGCGTGCGTGCAAGCTTGTGATAGTATTACTTTACGTGTGCGTTTGACAGAGACATTTTGAGGACCGTTCATTGGTCCTCAGAAGACAAAATGTTTGTTTTATGATTTGGGGGTGTTAGTTTTACAATTAGGGAAAGGTTAGGATTTGTCATTCAAAGGTTACAGTAGCCTTACTAGCCTATAGGTTTAGGTGTTAGGGTTAGAATCAAGCCTGATTTGTTATAGTTGTGTGCCCATGTCGTGCACTGCGTTGTGAGCTTGTAGATGTGGTGTTTCCGGATGAAAAACTGCAAAAATACTGATGTCCCCACAAGTATAGTAACACAAACGTGCGTGGTGCGTGTACACGCCCGTCTCACCGTGGTCAGATTCATTAGATCTCTCTCTATATATAATTTTTTTGTTTTGCTATACTGTATAGTGCATTATATGCTCATGATTCGTGCCGCACTATGAGCATGTAGATCTGCTATTTTTAAAATCTTGTGCAAATGTGTGCAAATCTTTGAATATAACCTATGTTTCTGGGCGTCTCTCCCTGGAACTAAATATTTTGAGAGTGGGTGGTCCTTCACATGGAAAGGTTTGAGCACCACTGATACAGCAACGCACGTTTTTCAGAAGGCCTTAATGGGCTAAAGTGGACTGGAGTACAAACCTTTGACCTTGCGTGAATTGTATAAGCCAATCTGTGTGAAAGCCTAGTGGTGATCTTTGTGTGCAGTGATCTTTTCTCCACATCCATGTCAATAGGTGATTGGTTTTCATTCAACATGGTTACCTAATGTAACGTTCTGTATACGTTCAGTTGTGCTCAGCTTGGCTAATGGGTATAGGCAGTTAGGCACGCCGTTGCAAACACACGCACGCACGCACGCACGCACGCGCGCGCGTGTATAGGCTCGAACACATTATCAGTGTTGGAAAGTAGTACACATGTACTTAACAATGGTTTTGAGGAATTTGTACTTTGTTATTTCCAATTTCCAATACTTTTACTTCTCCACCACTATACATCTCAGATCCAAATTAGTGTACTTTTACTCGACTACATGTATTTGAAAACGTTAGTTATTTGTAGATTTTGATTATTATTACAAAACATACATTAACCACCTCAGCATACATTTCGGCCATTTAAAAATAGCATTGTGATGCATTGTGAGCTTGTAGATCTGCTAATTTCAAAATATTCTTATACATTTGAAAACTTGATATGGGACATTCTGCACAATGAGTATAGGCTACTTTTACTTTGGATACTCCAAGTTAATTTGGATGCCAATACATTTGTATTGTTACTCAAGTACATTTTCAATTCCGGACTTTTAGTAAGTAAGTAATTTCTATATTGCAGTATAGTTTTATACTGCAATATACTTTTATTTAAGCAAAGCATGTGAGTACTTTTTTCCACCACTGGGTATTATACTATACTTTGCCATTGCCATTTTAGGAGGACAATTGTATTAATGGCAATAATTTTGTCAGGCTATATTTCTAAAAAGCCAAAAAATAGCAGGTCTACAAGCTCTCGACACGTCGCACTGCGATGCATTGTGAGCTTGCAGATCAGCTGTTTTGCGTGCACAACCCCGTACCCGGCACACAACCATATCAGGTATAACTCTAACCCCCTAAACCGCTAAACCTAACCTCTAAATGCTTAATCTTAATCCTATTTCTAACCCCAACCTGAACTCCCCAAATCAGTTTTTAACCATGAAACAGCCATTTATTTCTCTTGAGTGGGAGATTAGGACAAAATGTCCTCACAATGTCTATTCCTCAAAATGTAAGGATAAATGATGGTCCTCCAAGTATAGCAATGCATGTAGGTACAGGTCTGCACACATACACACACACACGCACACATACAGTAGGCCTATACACATACTGCACGCGCACACACGCACACACACACACACACACACACAAACACACACACACACACACACACACACACACACACACAGCCACACACAGCCACACATACACACACACAGCCACACACACAGCCACACACACACACAGCCACACACACACACACACACGTATGCACGCACGCGCGCCCGCACAGTCGCAAGCGCACGCACGCACGCAGGCACACACACACAAACACACGCACGCACGCACGCACGCACGCACTGATTTATTCTGTTGTCGAGGTGATGGGTGCGGTGCCTTCTGAACTCTGGTTTGACCCCTCTGCCCGGGTCTTTAAAAGCCATTCTGTTTGTGCGCTGATAGCGGAGTGACTAAAGCACGGTGCAGTTTTAACCCCGACCCCTTATCTGCACGGTTATTCCAAGCCCCATGAATTGGTAATGACACCATCTGTATTCCACGCATTAGACACACTTCTCACAGAGACGGCGCAAATGATAAGTAGCCCTATTTCTGTCAATAATGACGGCAACTGCCCCCCACCCTCCCCCCACTGCCCCCCACCCTCCCCTCTTTAGAACATTTCAACTTGTGTTTTTCCCCCATCAATTAATGCCCTACTTTGTCGTACCACGGCGTCACACACAAGCGACAAAAATTGCCGATCTACAAACTCACGTCGTGTCGTATCAAAATTTGACCCTGACAGTGTACGAATGGAACCGAATGGACCCTTAATTGTACAAGTTTTGACTTTCTAGGTAGGGGACAAGTACAAGTACATGTACATGAATTAACCACTTAAGCCCTATTTCAAATATAGTGAAAATCACAGATACTGTAAGCTCTCATCGTGAGACAAATGTTCCAGACCCGTAAAAAGGTCTGTTTGAACCCCTTCCGTTGTGCCCAGACCTAGCATTGAGAAACAGCGCTGTACTGTATGGTTGCTGTCGGGCAGAAACCTCTTATCTCCATATTTTAACTTTTTGTGGATTATTTTTGGTAAATTATGCCCTACTTGATCATACTACAGCATCACACAAAAGCATTAGCAGATCTACAAGCTCAAAGTGCGATGCGAAGCGCCATGTTTTGAGCTTGTAGATATACTTTTGATGCTTCTGAATTTGAATCCTTCAAACGGTTTTGGACATATGAGGTTTCCACCCGACAGGCTTGCAATAGGCCTATATTCGCGAGCCATCTGAAGCGCTCCAGCTAATCCCACGCGACCGCCTGTGCATCTGAACTAATGTGTCTTCTCGTGTTGTTGTATTTGTAGGCCAGTGTGTGCATGACGCCACGCATGCAGTGTCTATGCATCCTTCCTCCTCCTAACGTTTATGCCAAACAGTGATGCTCCGTGAAGTCAAGACCGCAGCGATTTAAAAATGCCCCATGGAGGAGAGTCATGGGTTGCGTCATGCAATGTCAACAAGAATAAACTTGCGTTTCAAATAAACACACACACACTGCAGCTTTCCACAGGCCGACGTGAACTGATTTTAACCCCAAATGAGCATGGCGGACTCAAGTATACTAGCTCACAACCCCAGTGCTTTGGGTCCAAGTATAGATAGCCAGGCCTACTATAATACAGTACAGAGTAGCTACAGTAGCTTTGCAATCAAGTGCCACAGATTGCACAGGGAAGCTGGCAGGCTGTTGTTTCTTGTTTTCTTTAAGCAAAGTGTTTGTGGACATGGTCAAGTATAGCCTGTCATTTGAGCAAGGTCAGGTGGATTGTTTTGTTTTGTTTTGTTTTACATGCATATAGAGCAGTGGTTCCCAAAGTGGGGTCCTTGAGGAGGTTCCATGGGGTCCCCAGCTAAATTATAGTTTGGAACCAAATGGACCCTTATGGGTCTGTAACTCTGAGAGTGTATACATTTGAACCAAATGGACCCTAATGGGTCCATTTGGTTCCATTTGTACACTTTCAGAGTTAAATTAACATTGATTTTACAATATAAATCGTAGACTAATGCATGTCAAACTGGAATATAATATGGAAGAGGTTTCTGCCCAAGCAACGATATGATAAAGATTTCATACTCTAGGGGATCTTAGAAGGAGCCCATACAGCCAGGCAGAATGAGGCTGATTCTGCCGTTCTAAACAGTCAGCTCTGTTGGAGTGAAGCCCGTTGTTGACAGTCGAGTGTCATTATGAGCATGTGGCCTTGCAGTTTGTCACTGTCACCACCTCTAAATGGAGACTTTGTTTTGAAGATTTGCAAAGATTTATGACGATCCCGCCACTATTTAAGCGATGATGCACAGCACAGTCATTTTGCTTAATGCTCGGTTCTTTCCTTTTTTCTTTTTTTTTTTCTTCTTTTTTTTTTGTTGAAAAATGGCAGGTTCTGCGGCTGGTTTCTTTCTTCCGAGCTGTTAATATAATGCGAGGCATTGTGCCATTTCTTAATCCTTTTCATTCTATCCGAGGAGATACAGCTGTCATGTGAGTGTCGGGGGGAGGGGGGGGGGGGGGGGTGTCGCTCAGATGAATGATGACATTGTCATAATGTCAGACACGTTGCCCTTTGACCCCTGCATCCTGAAAAGCTTGGCAAATTCCAACAGTTGCGAGGATCCACCACACAGCTAATGCCATGATAGCGCGGCCGACAAATGAATCAGTCCATTTGACCGTCGCAAAGCAGTGGAAAACGGATAGAGGCCACATTGTGTGTGCTGAGTAACCAATGTTCCTCACTCTGACTGACCTGCACTTGTGCGATGAAACTGGGGCTTTATTCGACCCTTAACAAATGATGAAATTTTATGTAAAAAGGCCTTCCAGTTCTCATCGGGCCTTATTAAGCCCGCATGACCCACTTAATTCCAACACACTTCGCTAGTTTGGGATAGTCAAGGGACAGTGCCCTCGATCTCTCAGTGCCCTCGTACCTGTCAAACTCCAACGTGAGTAGTGACACCCACAGCCACAACACAGACCATGTACCACCCAAATTTAGAACAAACCTGGGAACATTCTGAATGTCTTGACACCATATCCATGATTAGGATGTGTAAATTTAACGTAATTGTAAATGTTCCATCTCTTTTGTAGCCTACATAGAGTGTTTGTATTTGTTGATGACATGCATTATCGTGTTAATTGTTTATGCTATGTTGATGAATTGAAGATAGGACCACAATTAAAACAAGTCCCTAGGACTTTTTTGTGTTATCCTTTTAGCCTTAATGTCTTACTGTACCACGTGCTGTGTACATTTCTGACTAATAAAAGTATTCAATCAATCAATCAATCAATCAATCAATCAATGAGTGGCACAGTTTGGAGAGCTGGCGGCCCCCTCGTCGGGTGCTTCCCTGAACGGGACGGAAGAGGTGATGAAGGTGTGTATAGCGAGGAAGCTGGGCGCCATCATGGACAACCACTCAAATCCCCTCCACTTGGTTGATTGTGGGAAGGTTTAACTAACAGGAGGGGTAATGATAGATTCATCTTCCCTGTGGGGTCAACAGATAGACTTAGGTGACATTCACACCAGAAAGCTTTGCTGCGATTAAAACGAATCCTGCTGCGCATTGTCAGAAAGTGCACTTCGTTTGGCAGGTGTGAAGGCTCATTTGAATCCTAATGCGTATCAAAGAACCGCATTCTACTCCGAGCAAAAACGGGGGTTTCGCTTCGCTTCCAATCGCACTTGATTCGGTGCAGGTGTGAATGCAATGTGGCAGGTGAGGAATTGAACACAGTTGGAGACGGAGAAGGCATATTTTACGCAGCGCAAAGATGTCCCGTTACGTGGATAGACGTGGTCGAATGAGGAGACTGAAGCCCTGATTGAAATTAGGACGAGTACATTAATCAATTGCTTAAGGAAACACATAAAAACACTGCAGTGTATTATAGCCTACACTACAGAATATTCTGTCTGTCTGTGCGTGCCATAAACATGGAGTGCTGTCACTGTGTGGGGACTGGGGAGTAGGGACTTTCATCTCGATAAACTTGTAAACATTTTGCGCTGCTGTCTGTTATATCAGTGCGCTCAGCGCCGTTCCTTCCATGCCCAAAAGAACAGTGCGTGGCTGCGTGCGGAGAGAGAGAGAGAGAGAGAGAGAGAGAGAGAGAGAGAGGGGTGGGTCCAGTCCCAGGCGGCACGACACATGCACGTTATGAGTATAATTTGACATTTTGATCACCATAGATTTCACTGTGTAGGCTATAGTTTATGAATGAAACATATTGATAAAGGTCCCCCTGCTGCGTTTCAAATAGCTGCGGATGACAGTGTGAAGGCAAACCGCAGCAAATTAAATATGCAAGAAGTCCCAATTCTCCTCCTATTCGCATCGAGTCTACCGAAGTATTAGGAGGTGGGAATGTGACCTTAGACCAAGGGCTCCCAAACACCGGGCTCTCACTGCAAGGCTTTGTGAGTTTGTAGATCGGCTATTTTCACAATGTTTGCCTCGTCCTTACGTAATATTTGACAATTTGTCGCATTAAAAATGTCTTAAAAGTAATACAATAATTGTAACTTTAGATACTGTCTGTGCAGATCAATACCCTGTGTATACTATACACTTATAGTATATATTGCTTTGTTTACTGTTGCGTGAGAACACAATGTTGCAGATTAAGGTAATCATCTGGGGACCCCCCAAAAAAATATTTTGGTAACTCCCAGTTTGGGAACCACTGTCTTACTACCTTTGTGCCACTAGCTATATGAAGATGTATAAAAAGAAGCACATGATGGCCACTCGGCTCAGCACTGCTGGGTGTACAATGTTGTTTATTGTATCTTGTATTTTTCCCTGTAAAAAAGGAAATGAATTGCCAATTATTGAATGGTGTTGCATTGAATTGTGATGTCTCTCCACCATGCTGTATCTACAGTATAGGCTTACTTTGTTCTTGCCCTGCAAGTGTAACCTAGTGTATTCAAACTACTGTGCTGTCTTTGGCGATTAAATTTCCATCTTGTGATCAATACAGGTCTTGTCTTATATATCTCTCTCTCTCTCTGCCTGCCTGCCTGCCCGGCTGCCTGCATACCTGCCTGCTTCCTGTCTTTCTCTTCTGGTCCTGGCCACGCATTCCACCTCTTCTCCTGCAAACCCAGACACGACCCCGTTTTCTGCTCCACGAAAGCAGGGGCTTTATAGACCGTGACGGAGGCGTGCCATCTCAAGCGAACTTGAGCCACGAGAGACACCACCGAGCGAGCTAAAGCGAGCGAGTTGCCGTTCGACACGGCAACTCGGGGGTGTCTCTCGTTACTCAAGTTTGCTTGAGCCGACTCAGCCCTGTTCAAGTTGCGACCCGATAGGCACAGAATAGTAAATCCCCCCCCCCCCTTCAATGAACACAGGGCTTCTCATTCAATCACAAGCCACGGCGCTCCTTCCAGCCCCTCCCTTCGGCAGACCCTCCCTTCGTGGTGCAGGAAACGTGGTCACGCGACCCAGACACACCTGTGTCGGTGTGCCCTGTCCGTCTCCATTACCCCATGCAGCAGCCCTGCCTCAGGCATTGCTCCCTATGTATCTATACAAGTTTGTATACAAAGTTGGTTCTATTTGTTAAATTAACAATGAATATTTTAATGTGTAAGCTAATGTGGGGGTCCCAGAGATAAAATAAAAATAAAAGCTAAGCCAAGGGGTCTGTTGTCTGATGCATATAGACTAACAGCTTATTGTATTCTTACCCCCTGGCTTATACACGCCCCCTACATTTTTTTTCTTTACGAGCAAAGGCCTGTTGTATCAACCGGGCGAGTTTTCTGTTTTTTATGACCATTCCACTTGTTATTGGGTCTTCGCTGTGATTGAGGCATGCGTTTTCCAATAAAACAGCGCGTCACCGTCGCCCTCTACCGGCTCCGCAGAAAGTCATCTTTATATAAAGTGCCTGTGATGCCAGCGCACGCATGCAGTCAGTCAGCGAGGAGGAGAGACACTCGCACACACAGACACGCACCCAAAGTCAAGCCTCAAGCAAGCGACCCAGAGGCGCGCGCACACACTCACGAGTCACGCACGTGCACACACAGTTTACGCACACACTAGCGCGGCTCCTGCACATGCACGCTTAAAGTACTCAGTCAGCGTCTCTCTCTCTGTCTGTCTGTCTGTCTGTCTCTCTCTCTCTCTCTCTCTCTCTCTCTCTCTCTCTCTCTCTCTCTCTCTCTCTCTCTCACACACACACACACACACACACACACACACACACACACACACACACACACACACACAGTGTGTGAATACTTTCAAATGAGTGCCTCTTGGCTCGTCAGAGATATCGCCGAGGCTGACACGTCGTTTCACGTCACTTTTCTCTATTGATAAAGGAATGCTCGGGGCCAATTTGTCCCCCAAAGTCAAGCAGGGGCATCAGAGCGAACAACATCTGAGTCCAGATGCTGCGGAGCGGAGGAGACATCAAGTAATAGTTCGTCGATATGAACGCAGCAGCATCAAACGGACCCTGAACATATAACGGCTTTTCTTGGATTGATGTGATATTTAACATTCTTTTTCAATCGGAATTTTGTGTTCCAACCTCCCAAAAACACACACAGTCAGAAACCTCGTCTCCAAATACCAGTGGATTATTGGAAAGCGAGGATCTTTCCCCCCCCCCCGGAGGTCGCACTTGCAGTGCACTAGAGGATATTATTTTTTTTATTTTTTTGCTGCGAGTTGAAAGAAGAGATTATTATTCACATTATCATAGTTCCGACCCGGAGGAGAGGAGACATTACAATTCATATTTTATTGTTTCTGCCAGGTGGAAATTAACAACCCGGACTGGATTCCAACTGGAGAATGAAGTCTCTCACTGTGTGGATTTATCTGTCCGTCTTTCTGCTCCTGCTAGGTGAGAATGACCGCGTGAATGTTATGTCTAATTATTCCTAAGTGTATAAATGCCCCAAGGTGTCCACTTTCCCAGTTGGCTTGTAGGTCCTGATTATTCCCAAATCTGGACCTACAGGTAATTGAATGTGGTTTGACCTTTATAGTGCAACAGTGCAACAATTAATTGCCAGAAAAGAATGTCAGTAGCCTTAATGTTCAATACAGTTCAGCTCGGTTCAATGTATGAATCAATAGCCGATATTGGCACATTATAGAGCGATAAAGCTGCCATAGAATGCAAATAATTTGTGGCAATTCTGGCAACTAGGCTATATCTTTATATATTCTGGTAACCTACAATTTAACTTTGACCGGGATACACGAGCGTTACATTCTATTCTATCTATTCGCTATCATACTTGGGTGGGGGAAAAAAGATCGTAGCCTTAATGATCATAATCAATCATCATCGTTATACCCAAACCGATCATCACCATCATCATCATCATCATCATCAATCATCATATCCCTCCTCATATGATCAAGCCGTTTTTCTTGCTGAGTGGCTGCGTCAAAGTTCACGACCCGATTTGTGCTGAATAATATAACGGCATTATTCACACATGAACTTCTGATTATAGTTTTCTGACCCTCTTTATTTCTGCGATGCCGATACAGCATTTAGGACTCCTCAGCCGAGCGAGCGAGCTTCAACCCAGGCGTGCATGGGAAAACGACCACAAGGTGTCGCTCTTGTCACTCCACTAATAGGTGTCTGGCTGCTGGCAACCTTAGTATAGGAAGCTGTGAATCTCTCACCTCCTCAAAACAGGATTACCTGAGACTAGGCTCTGTGGATTTGAGCCTGTCAACGTAGTGCAGAACGTATAGGATAATAAGCCAGGTGGAGGAGCTAACAGTTAAGCCTATAGGTCTTATTCAAATCAAATGCACCTTTTCAGAGATATGAGAGAAAGACGTTTTTTTATTTTGTTCTTTTTTTTCTCGTTTTCGCTCATCAATTCATTTAGTCCTTGGGTAGTAATTCTAGAAAATCAACAGATCTGCAGCTCTTTGTTTTGGCAGTTTTAAAATGGTTTGATTATGAGCTGAAATAAACGTAGGTTCAAGTCTATTGACTCCTCTTCTCGGGTGAATAGCCACTACACAAAAAAAGCAATTTAAATTACAGTATACAACTATATAACTGGAACATGGAAACACCAAGGGGGGGGGGGGGGGGCATCATGTTATGCATGGTGTAACATGGATTATGTTTGTGTTTCATGCCTCCTCTAAATCACCAGCACAGTGTGTGTCGCACATGCACACACACACACACACACACACACACACACACACACACACACACACACACACACACACACACACACACACACACACACACACACACACACACACAGCAGCAGCAGCAGCAGCACGCAAGGTCAGACAGATGCAGTTAGTGTTTGCCTTGCATTGAAACAGGTAGGGATTTAGCATTTGGTTCAAGGGCATTTTGGTAGAAAGAAGGGTGTGGGCGTTGGTTGGGTTGTCATAAGGCATCCGACACAGACCTGCAGGCCAGGTTATCTAACTGCAAGGCACAGCCAGCCTGTTGTCTCTGTCAACACTTTATAGAAGCCATAATGGAATCGAGGATTAAATTATGCATGTTGACGTTATGCCAGGTAGATAATATACACAACACAGATAAGCAGACACACATGCTCGCATGCACGCACGCACGCACGCACGCACGCACGCACGCACGCACGCACGCACGCACGCAGGCAGGCAGGCAGGCAGGCAGGCAGGCAGGCAGGCACGCACGCACGCACGCACGCACGCACGCACGCACGCACGCGCGCACGTGCGAGGACCCCACGCTGAGTCAGCGATTCTCAACGTTTTGAAAGGACCACCAGTTTGATATACGAGCACCAGGCCACTGAGCCCCATTTGATATATACCACCGTTTTAAATCGTCGGGGGGACCCCCAATGTACACTGTCAAATCCTCAGTTGTTCATTTAACTTACAGGTCCATTTGGTTACATTTGTAGCCTGTACACTCTCAGAGTAACAGACCCGTAAAGGGGACCTTGGTTTGATTGATTGATTGATTGAATACTTATCAACAAGTTTGTTAAGTACAGTAAAAAACAAAAACAAAAAAGCTATGCTAAAAGGATAACGCCAAAAAAAAAAATCCATAGTGGCTTGTTCCCATTGTGGTCCGTCATTGTACTCAATTAATCAGCGATGGTTGGATGCAGACCCCGACATAATGGTCTACAATCTGCATCTTCACACCCCAATCCTCTCTCTCTCTTGCCCCCTCCCCCCGAACCCAGATGGCTCTGCGAACGGCGGCGGCGACGGCCCCGATGCCAACGGCGCCGGAGGGCCGCCGGCCCTGCAGCAGGCGGAGTGGGTGGACTGCGTCCAAGCCAGCGACATGTGCAACCAGAACCCGCACTGCAGCTCCCGGTACCGCGTGATGCGCCAGTGCCTGGTGGGCAAGGAGAAGGAGTCCATGCTGGACACCAACCGCGAGTGCCAGGCGGCCCTGGAGGTGCTGCTGGTCAGCCCGCTGTACGACTGCCGCTGCAAGCGGGGCATGAAGAAGGAGCTTCAGTGTCTGCAGAGCTACTGGAGCATCCACATGGGCCTGACCGAAGGTAAGAGGAGGACCTTTTATACCCCTTTTTTGAGCGGTGCCAAGTGCTCCTTTAACTGACGGAGTGTGTCTGTCTGTATTTCCCTATGTCCCTATATGTCTTGGTACGACCTATTTGACCCCTGCAGCTGATGCCGATTGGCCCATTGACCCCAATGAAGGGCTGTATTCACACTGAGCAGTCGGCTTATTGGGGTCACATTGGGGTCACATGCACACGCACACACGCACACGCACACGCACACACACACACACACACACTGCACCACTCAGTCTCCTCGATGTAGTCGTTATGACAATTAATTCCTCCCGACACACATTTGTGTGTTGCCACTGTTGCTGCCTGGTGTTGTATCCGACTGACTCACCTGCCAGTGACGAGGAGCCCCCACAGGGGGACGTGTAGAGCCTCCGTCCTATTCCTCCTCCCCTCCCACCCCCAACACTGCTGCCCCAGACAACCCAAATTGATTTATGAAATCATTACCAAAACATTGGTAATCGGTGGGCTAGGACAGTCTAAAATTGGGGTCGGCATCACATCTAAAAAGCGGGCATCAGGAACACTCTTTTTATTGTAACACCACAGAAAATTGTGTCCAACAGACTCACTCAACTCCTACAGCACATAATGGAGGGTGTGTGTGTGGGGGGGGAAGGGGCGGGGGTGCAACAACGAGCCCCTGTCCCCACACGCTGATGCATAAGAACAAACGATAACAGAGCACAATACAACATAGTCTATTCTTCCACAATGCATTCTCATGGCAAATGACTGATGATTAAAGGACAATACAACAGTAACCAAAAACATGTGTGCATGGCCCACACATGGCCGACACACGCTCCCCCGGGTCCCCCTGGGGGATGCTAACGTATCTCAGTGTGTGGATTTTGGCGTCATGCATGTGATTGTGCCTCGGGGTGTTGTTTCAAATCAAGTGACTGCAATGTTTTGTTTTTTTGTTGCTAGAACAATCAAATTAAATAGAGGCTAAATTATGTCAATAGCGGATCTGGTGTTATGATGACAGATGTATACTTTAAGTCCCTGCTGGGTTGGAGCTTGTGCTTGCGTCTCTATGTAACCTCTGTAGTTTTGTATTAGTATTTAGTTAGTTTAAATGGTGTAGTAAAGTGAGTATGCCACATACAGTATATATACTGGCTCACAGCAGTGAGCAGTCACAGCACAGGGGCCTTGGTTAAGAGGATTATTGCTGTTCAGTTTTCTTTACACTTGCTTTACACTTGCTTTACACTATGTTCGATCGTGCAGCCAGATGAATTTGCAACAAGATGTGTGTGTCGAGAGAGAGAGAGCGACATAGCATGGAATGTGAAATGCAGTATGGAAAGTAGCAGCACGTCTATGTGAATATGCATATTGTGTTGTTATTTGTATGAATATGAATGAATGTGGACATTTGTATTCATGCTTTTGTTCACACCAACAATATGCAGTTGTTCAGACAAAGAGCCAGCCAAAAGAAAGCCTCCACAAACTGATCTTCGCATGTTTCTCACTAACATGAGCCACTTCCAACTTGCCGTCCCTATTTTGGGCATGTTATTATACAGTAGGACATTGGTTCTCAACCTGTGGGTCGGGAGACTCGGGAGACTCGGGGCCCCCACATGATTTGGTCCCCAGGTGACAGTGAAGCGACAATTTAAAGGACTTCTAAGACCTACCTCAAAAAGGTTGAGAATGAGATTTCTTTCAGAGATTTCACGCATTTCAAAAATCGAAAATAGCTAATGTACAAGCTCACAACGCATCGCAGTGAGATGCATTGTTATCAGCTTGTAGATCTGCAATTTTGCTAATGTCATACAACAAAGTTTAGCTTTGGGCTTAACAGTTTGCAGTGATTCAAGATTGTAACCAGATGTATAGTACGCTATACAATGTTATCATAATACAAAGTGTGTAGAATTACACGTATGTCTATGTGAACATACATACACAATGCATTCTATAAATATTGAATCTGTACATACAGTACGTACAAAGATCATTCTAGAGTTGTTCCAATACCGATACTAATATCGGAGAAGCTGCAGAAGTTAAAATGTTTGTATCGATATCGGCGAGTATGCCAGTCTATGCCATTCCGATACCACAAAATGTATCACAGGGTATTTCATTTGCAGTCTTAATTATGAATGCTTCAGTTGATGTCGCACTTTTGTTTTATACTCTTACTTTTATACTCTTACTGTAATTGGCATTATTATTATTTTACTAACTTTAACAATTACTAATGGGATTTAAAAAAGATTATTCCTAGATGGTTCCCAAACCTTTTAATTTCAAGGAACCCCATAAGTCTCGGAATTACATCTGTAAGGATCCATTTGGAACCCCCTCAAGGACCCTGAACCCCACTTTGAGAAAACCACTGTCCTAGATTTGATTAAATTACACACCGGTATTGGATCGGTACTCTGTGTCGACCGATACGCAAGCTGTGGGCATCGGAATCGGTATCAGGAAGAAAACATTTTTTATCATCTCTAGCTCATTCCATTTGTAATTGAACATCCAAGATAGATCAAGAACCATGTATGGTTCCTCAAGCAGAGATGGTAATGATACACATTGCACATCATCACTCCCCATTAACGTTGGCCCTCAACCCTTATGCCCTCCTCAGAGAGAGAACCCCAACCCCATCCCCCTCGGTGAAAAATGTATGCTTTTGTAGCTCTCTCCAAGGTAATGGAACCATAATGGGATTACATTAGGTAAGCCCCGTTATGGGAGGAGTACTATTGGTTTTCACCTAAAGTGTTCCATATTACCATATGATTAGGTTACGCGGCTCCACGGCTCAACGGCCCTTATGTGTCCACTTACGCGGGCGGGGGCTATAAGATAGCACTCTTGTGGAAAGAAACCTTGAAAACTCGACAGCCCGCTCAAAGGAAGGCAAAGGTTCTGTAGCTAGCACAGTCTTGCGGAGCACGGCCACAACCAATGCTTTGCTGCTTGTACCTTGTTTACGGGTGACGAATAAAAACCTGATTTATACATGTCATGCCCAATTCAGTGGCCTTGTGGTTAGAGTGTCCGCCCTGAGACTGGGAGGTCGAATTTCAATCCCCCGGTCGTATCAAACACTATAAAAATGGGACCCAATACCTGATCCCTGTGTAGCACTCAGCATCAAAGGTTGAATTGCGGGCAAGTCTTTAGCTGCGACATGCAGACGTCCAGGGGGTTTGCTTGTACAGTTGTTTTGTCGATTAAAATGTATATTGGCAGGCATCAAGGCCTGCCGGTGTCGTAATGTCCGATTTATTCTTAGCAATGTGCCGAAAATAGTCAATCCATAAGCTCACAACGCATCTATGATGCATTGTCAGCTTCTAGATATGCTATTTTCGGAGCGTGACACACACGAGCAAACAAAGCATAAAACGTCATGTCAGTTCTACTGAATTTCTTCTCCACTAGTCTCTCTGTAACATTTTCACATGGGTTTTATTTGTTGACAAAACTGTCAGTATATTGTCAGTCATATTTTTCGTCATCAAAGGCTGACATTTGCCCATACATCCAAACAGAAAAGTCCTATCTGATTGTATTAAACGATGTCAAACTCACCGACATTGCAGCTGTATGAAAAGCTTGAATTATCCTATTTCTATATCTGCAAAGTGTTTGTTAAATAAAAATGTGGCGTAGACATGTTATGAGCTACATTCTGTCAAGAAATTCCTTGCAGGTGATTATTTTTCTAATTGTCAGAGTGCATAGTGCTCGCTTTCAGCAAAGCAACGCCCTGCTGCCTCCTGCATTATGTGCAAATTCAAAACAGGTGGTATGCAGGACTGTTGAGTGATATCCAACGAGCACTTCCAAACTCCAACACTTAATTATCTGCAAGGAGTTTAGCTCATGCAGTGCATGTTTTATGAAACAAACACTTTGCAGATAGAATGAGGATAATTCATGCTTTTCGTACCACTGCAATGTTGGTGAGTTTGATGTTGTTTAATACAATCAGATAGGACTTTTCTGTTTGGATGTATGAGCTGTCAATGGAAAATTACTTGACTTTGATGAAATTATGAATGACTTCAAGAAGTCCAGAAGAAAATCTCAGATTTTCAGATGATATTATACTTTTCTTCCCTTGCTGTTAAGATACTTTATCTGTTTACTATTCAGATAACCTAGGTTTTTGACTATGGTCTTAAGGTGTGTGTTTTACTCCTAAATTTAGAGAATGAACTAGACTTGTTTTTGTTGTGTGAGGTGTGCAGGATTATTTTTTTCATATATTTTGAAATATGCTACACATTTCTGTGTGCACCCAGTCCCAAGTTATTCTCGTTAAAAGTTAGTTGGCGCTACAATATATATAATGTACTGTATATGGCATGGACGAAACAGACCCACAATGGCAGTAATTTAACATGTAAAAATAACGAATATAATTTGAAATAATACTTTGTGGTTGTGAGTAATGACCCAGCCTGCCCCTGTGCTGTTGTGCGACCAAACTGTTGTGTGCTTGTTCTAGGGCATTCACTTCTAGTCATTTGTACTAGTTGACTAGTTGCATAGTTTAATAGTCGACTAGTCGACTAGTTGTTTAACTACCTATTATGTAAAAAATAAAAAAATAAACTTTTTTTTCCTTTTTTTTTTCTTATCAACTAGTCAACTAGTACCAGCAAGGTCGACTAGTGGATTTACTAGTCGACTAGTAAACTAGTCGACTAGTTGCTTAATGCCCTAGCTTGTTCACAGCCGCCTCGACACATAGGCCGGGAGTCAAACGCAGTCGGGGGTCATCGCCATGCTGGCTTGTAGTGGACATTTTTGTCAAAATAAACGTTATGCCACGGACATGCAAAATGAGCAGACAGACATATAAAGAGCTAGCCTTAAATGATCATTACAGGTCTGTAACTCTGAAAGTTTACAAATGGAACAAAATGGAACGTAACGGATCCATGCGGTTCCATTTGTACCTTTCACAGTTAAGGGGGTCCTTCAAAATAAAACATTTGAGAACCACTGTCCTAGTGGAATCCTAATGTGCCACAGTGTCATAGTTAATCAGTGAGAGTAATTGGGTAAAATGCCTGCGGTCTCTGTGGCTAGTAATTGGGTAATGTTATGTAAAAAACTAAATCTAGAATTTGCCACGGACAAGGTCAAGTCTTGCCACGGACAAATGTGTCCGTGGCAAGACTTGACCTTGTCCGACGGCCCTGAGCGTGGCCCTTTTGGCCTGTTTTCCCAGGTGGCATATCCCTACCCATTCAGCTATGGCCGGCCCCAAAGTGGCATTCAGTGCAACTCGCCCACTCTACAAAAGTGGCTAAATCAGTTTGCACTCAAGCTGCAGGCACTGCAGAGCTTATCAATAAAAAATAATAGCACTATGTCCTCTCCTCCTCCTCTGCCTGCCCGTCAGCGTTCGTCTACCCGTCAGTCTACTTGTTCACTCTCGCTTGTGCTTCCCTCCTGCATTAGACGAAAAGTAAAGTCCGGCTCTTTTCAAAGTTACAGCAGATGCTTTCCTTGCGTTTGAGACTCCGGCGTTTGAGCGAAAACTTTCCAGTTTTGCCCACAAACGATTTTTAAAGTGGCTTAGCAGCACTTTGGGCAGGTCTGTTGGGAATCGGGCCTTTCGTGTTTGTTTCCAGAGAAGGATGTTATACACGGATTGTTTCCAGTTAACAAAAGGCTGCTTGACTGCACAATGGATCGTGATTAGATTAAAGCTGCACTGTTAAGAGCTTTTTCGTCTGCGTTGAAGCTTGGGGTTTTTATCTCCCGAGGCGACGGGGCCACAAAGCAGGACACCACTTTGAGGCGTTCAGTGCCGACCATGCAGCGGGGGTAGAAACACAGACTCTGTGAAGGGCAACGCTTGGAGGCAGGCAATGTCGCTCTCCTTCCTCGAACACTAGCCAGGTTGTTCCGTCCATTCGAACACAAATCACAGACTGATTAACACTTACATTCGGGAACCGCAGAAGAGAGTGAGAGAGAGAGAGAGAGAGAGAGAGGTGTGGAAAGAGACTTAGTCACAGAGACAAATAGACCTACAGACAGGGGGGGGGGGGGGGGGGGGGGTTGGGGGGCAGGCAGGGGAATAAAGAAGGAGATAGAGAGACAAAGAGAGTAAAACCGACACAGAAGCCGAAGCAGGGCCTGGAGATCATCTGTGTCGCTACATTTTACTTGAACTCATGTCAGGGAACCTCGCTTCTGCCATCAGCAAACCCGATGGAGTGGAGCTGGTGCCATGAGCAGCTGGCATGGCGAATGGCTTCACGGATCACCTCACAAGAATGCAGGCTGGTGGTGGGCGGGGTGGTTGAGCTTCCACAGCAGTGCTTCACCGGTGCCCCCGCACGTCGAAACAACAAAGTGTACATTATAATGACTTCTCTTTCTTTGCGTGGCGCGGCACCCGACATCAGTGGCAGACGTGTCAGCATCCATAATGGCCCTGTTGTGGCTGACAGCCAGGGCATGACGGTCCCCTGGATTCAACCCCCCCCCCCCCCCCCCCCCCCTCCTCCTTCACCCCCTCAGTGGTTCTTGGCCCCTTCTGAAGCACACAGGTCCTATATGCAGTATAGTTGATGGCTGCTTTCAAACCCCACCGCAAAAGCTAATGGAGGCGGCTCTACTAGTAGTAGTGCGGGGCATTTTTACCTTCTAATACAGCCTTGGAAACCAATTCTGCCAGCCAACTTGCTGGATTAGACTGTGTGGATCCACACCTCCCGGGTTTGAATCCCGCTGCCACCACTACTTTTTCCAACAACCGTGGACTAGTTATTTTTGGCCGATAGAGATAAAGTATAGTTTTAGACTGCGACGGAGGGGCGCCGTCTCTATCGAACTTGTGCCACGAGAGACACCACCGAGCAAGTTGCCGTGTCGAACATTGCGAAGTCCGCTACAGCCAACTCAGCCCTGTTGAAGTTGCAACCCACATAATAGTAAATTATTACCCCCCAACAACGAGTAATATTTCCCACCACGGAGCAAAGCCGAGAGATTTCCAAAAAATATTCATATAAATTATTTTAAGCCTAGAATCAAGCCATTCAGGATCCTGGAGAATCATGACCATAACACATCTGATTCTGTGATTTAATTTATTTGAATATTTATATGATATACTATTGACTCGAATGATTTTTTTGGAAAGGTTTTGATGGAGGTATGTTCAGTCCATCAGGTCTAATGAAAGCTCTTCATCAGTGTACGCACGTTTTGCCGACCCGCTAAGCATACGTTTCTCCATGTTGATCAGTGGTGAAATGGACTTGGCTAAGGCATACTACTTCAGTGCGTGATTTGATCCAATAGTTATTTATTTATTACCTTTGTATTACCCCTTTGTTACATTGTAAAAATAGCCAATCTACAAGGCGTTGTGAGCATGTAGATCGGCCTCTATTTTTGGTAGTACAATAATTTGTTGATAATTAGTTTGGTTTTATAATATATATTTGAAAGGTCTTAAAAGTGGTCTTGTGGTTAGAGTATCCACTATTATGAATATTCTACCTTTTTATCATAAATCAATGCCCTACTTGATCATACTACAGATAATATTCATACTAGAGCCTTCGTCCTATACTCCTCCCGCCCAACACTCACTGAGAGGTGCCGCCCCCAGAACGTAGGAGTATATACTATATGCAAATGACCAATATCAATATTGGTCATTTGGGGAGGGGTCGCACAACTCGTAGTCACGATGAAAACACTTAATTTTAAAATGACCAAAGTTTCGGCACAAAATGCCTTCTTCAGGGTATGAGGAATGTTACATAAATTTGCACACCAGTAGTCTGCGTGTGCAAATGGACTCATTAGTCCCAGAACAGAGCAGGAACAGAACATATGGGGGGTTGAATGCGGAGCCTGATGATGGCTACCGGTACAAACAAAACAGTCTACTGTGTGGGGGACAGAGATCACAAGGCTCTGCCTTCAGAAGGTTAAAAACACATCGCTTTGTGGTTGTGCTGGCGTCACATTTTACAGCATTCAGCATTCAAGCATCCATGACTTCTTAACGGTTAATGGCAGTGAGGTTTAACCAAATGTTGACTCAGTTATTCAGGCTCTGTAAATTGTTTTAACCCAACCGGGAAAGCCTCTGTGTCATTTTATATTTTAGCTACTTTACTGTATGGGTGTGTCCCGATTTTTCAAAAATGGCAGATATTATGACACTTTGTACCGCACAAATCTTTGAATAGATTTACACACTATACAGTATAATACTCAAATCTTTGCTTCTGGGGGACCCTGGAACAAAATATTTAGAGAGGGAAGTCGGTGGCCAAATACATATCATTTGGGTGGTCCTTGAGATGAAAATGTTTGAGTACCACTCATATAGCAACATACGTTTTTCAGAAAACTGTTAGGATTTAGTAGACATTTGCAGAATCGGCAAATAATTCAGGTTCTGTAAGTTGTTTTAATGACCATAGGCATGGGCGAAACGGAAAAAGAAAAAATGTTTATGTATGGTCTAATTTCATAAAAGCTGTGAAAAGATAATGGCCCGGTTTCCCAAAGGACACCTCTTACACCATGGTGTAAGAGGTATGGTGTTGCACATGCTCAGTTGCCCTCTAGGCCGCACATGAAGCCTGTGTGCGGGCATGGCAGCCAATCAAACACTATGTCCTTTTTTGGGAAACACTGTCTCACACAACAACATAGAAATACACAACATAGACTAGAGCACAGCCATACCTGTCCTCATTGCGCACGTAAGGCCTCCTGCATGAATACACAAACCTGTTTCCCTAAAGCCTCTTTAGCCTACACACACCTGTCGACATGTGGCAGTATTAAAACCATTCGCAGAGAAATGTGTGGTGCGAGTGATGACTTTCTTCATCTCATTTAAATATAAAAACTTTGAAATTAAGGCCTACTTCAGCATCAAAGATATTAAATTGAATTACATTTGTTTTAAGAGTGAAGATAGCCTACTGTCAGCTGTCCAGCAGTCCAAATATTATTAAATTAAATTTCAGAATGGTAGACCTGAGGCCTGGTATGGTCTCAGGCCTCAGGCCTGAGGCCTACCATTGCGTGGCACATCTATGCACGGAATGTCTATGTTCACAGGCTTCATGTGCGGCCTAGAGGGCAACTGAGCATGTGCAACACCATGGGCAGTATTATGCGTGTCTTAAGTACCAGGTACCTTATTACTTAACTTAAGACCTGGAGGCGTGGCCAATGCTGTTTGGCCACTCAGAATAGCCAAATGGCATTGATCACGCCTCCAGGTCTTAAGTTAAGTTATAAGACCTGGTACTTAAGACACGCATAATACTGCCCTATACCTCTTACACCATGGTGTAAGAGGTGTCCTTTGGGAAACCGGCCCTTGAGATTGATGTATGGTTCCTTTATGAACCCGCCTATAGTTTACCACTTAAACCCGATATCATAGGACTTCAACAGGTGGTCCGGGACCCCCCGGACCACCTGTTGTTGGTCCAGGGGCCCCCCAGCCCTCCCCCGCCCCTGCTGCCACATTTGATGAAAATAGCAGATGCGTCGTGAGCTTGTAGATCGGCTGTTTTCGGGGGAAGAGATTTTTAACTGGAAACATGCAAGCTTCAAAATCAGCCTAGGGTTTCATGCTCCTTAATAGGTTAGAAAAATGGGAGCAGTCAGACATAGCATTGTAAAACATTGTGACACTGACACAGCACAGTTATCAACATTGGTGGAAAGTACATTTACTCTGTACTGTACTTAAGTACACCTTTGAGGTATTTTCTTTATACTCTATTAGAGTATTTCCAATTGTCAATTATTTTACTTCTACTCCATTAAAGGAGCACTTTTTCCAACCTCATATAAGGATAGCCATAAGATGGCATCATGTCTGTCTACTGCTTTGTTCCTACAACCACAAATAAACATGGGGAAGCAGCATTTGGTTTTTTATTATACCTCCAGAAAAACGTGATTATGCGATCGCATAATTCATTGCATAATCAGCCAAATGGCACAGATTATGCGGGGGTATGTATTTCTTTTTTCAAAAAAGGAGCATATATTCACCGCAATAATCGCATATTTCCGCGCAAAATATGCGAAATATGGGGGGCTCGCTTAATTTCGCAATCCCCGCAAGTTTATAAAGTCATCGCCTCACCCATTCGTTCACGATCACACTCGGAAGCAAAACAACCCATGGTGGTGCGGTGAAAAAACAGCACGTGGCGCGTGTGTGTGTACGTATGCTCTATCTGCTGTGATCTATCGTGAATATAGGCACACCAGTGATGCGGTCAGAAACGTGTGTGTGTTCCGCGAGTGTCACTGAAGCGGCACTGTCGTATAGCTCAGTGGAAATTGACTTACAGTATACTGTATACCTGCAATAGCAACTAAAGTGCATCAAAATGCTTACTGGTGCTGCCGGTCTTAGAGAAAACGCTCTTGGCTGACTGTTTTCAAAATCACAGTTGTTACACTGAGGCACTCAACATAGAAACGTGGCATTTCATTACACAAATAAATTGCCCGTTTTGAACCTTACTCTACAGGCATCTTATCAGCAGCAGCGGGAAGAAGCACGCGTGCCATTCACATGTGTGAGACCATTTTGTATGGTAGCCTACCATGTATCGCTTCCTTTTTTCCCTTTCCTAGTGCTATTAAAAAGCAGGCACTACATGTGTGTGGAGCTACAGCTTCCTTTGGAGCTATTTGTGGTGGGTTGTCAGTGGTGGAAAGTAACTATGTTATTTTACACCTCTTTTTCTGCCAGATATCATTAAAAAATACGTAAAGACGTGACATACACATCCAAGGCCCCCCACAGGGGGATTAGAAAAGACGTGTGTTCACATCATTAGCATAATTAGTGTTAAGTAGGCCTACTATACAGTACGTATAACTAAGGACACTTTTGAGATGCTTTTATTTCACTTGAGTAAGTCCTTATATGTATGTACGAACACAAGGACAACAAAGAGACGGTCGCGGCCACACAGCCAACTCAAGGTATGGCCACTGAGCCGACTTGGGGACCCAACGCAAGGACAACACAAGAGACGGTCACGGCCACACAGCCAACTCAAGGTACGGCCACGGAGCCGACTTGGGGACCCAACGCAGCTCCTCCAAGGAAAACAAACAAATTAACGGAGCTGAACGTGAATCCCCCCCACCGCCCACCCCTTTTTTTCCCTCACTGTATATGTTTCTTTTCCCTTTTTACCTCCTTTATGATGAATTCCTGTTCTGTCTATAGAAGTGTCTATTTGTACGTCTCTAAATGTTTTGATGATTTGAACATGGTGGACCCTATTGGAAACAAGTGTAATGCTTAATTGGGTCGTCCACTCACAGTTAACAGCCTTTGTATTGAGTTTGTGCTTGAAATGTACTGTAATTCTGCAAACTGTTAATAAATTCTTCAATCAATCAATCAATGTATACTTATACTGTGTTTTATGTTATAGGTTATTAACGTACATCAACCACTAACTCCCTATTTTATACTGAGCCATTCTACAAGCTTGGCTATTTTCCGATAACATTTGACAAATATTGAAATAAAATGTGTACTTTTACTTGGCACTGTAAGTACTATGCTGATGCCAAAATCTTTGTACTTTTACTGAAGTATCACCCCACCTGCTTTTCCACTGGAGTCATTTTACGAGTTTCGACGCCAGTTCTTTCCTCGGGACCGAACTATAGCAACCGAACCACTCAACCCAATTTCAGGGTTAGAATCTTAACCTCGAGTGAGAAAATAGAAACGTCAGAAGCATCAGCTGCTGCTCTTCTCTCTCTCGCATCTTCAATTTATTTGCGGCTTAAAGCTTAACAGTTCCAGTTATCGGTGCAGTGTTTTTTCTTTCCAGCCAAGACGGACAGACAGACAGGGGGGGAAGCGATGAAAGGCAGAGATGCGTGAGCCCAGATTCCAACTTCATGGACATCTCCTCTGCGATTTTATTCCCCCCACCAGCCCCCCTCCCCCCCAACCACCAGGGTCACTTGTCACATATCGTTTCAGTTAAACCGTTTCATCTCGGCCACATTTGCATAATTTCCGTGAGAGAACCAGATTATTCCTAAGAATAAAAGTATTTAAATCGTGACTATTGAAAAGCAGGCGATTTGCGTGTGATTGTCATTTTTGATCCAGGTGGATGGATGGAAGCCCCCCCCCCCCCCCCCCAATGGATCACTCTCACATTTATATAGCAGAAGCCCCACTGGCTGTCTGGGGAATATTTCATTTTAAATCACATTTAGCGTGTCAATTTGAACTGAACATGTTTTCAAAGCCCCCCCCCAGCAGTATTCCGTCTCTTCTTTCTCACATTGTGAGGTCTCTCTAATGCAGTGGTTCTCAACGTCTGGCCCAGGGTCCCACCAGGGCACCCAATGGACCCGAGGATATTTACTCACAACCCCCCCAAAAATGGGTCCCAACTCCCCCAACCCATTGTATGGTTAGGGAACTGTTAACACATGAACCCTAGCATATTGGGCATGCCATAATAGGCTAACATGTGGATTGATTGATTGATTGATTGAAATATGTATTAACAGTTTGCAGAATTACAGTACATTTCAAGCACAAACTCAATACAAAGACTGTTAACTGTGAGTGGACAACCCAATTAAGCATTACACTTGTTTACAAGAGGGTCCACCTTGTTCAATTCATCAAAACATTTAGAGACGTACAAATAGACACTTCTATAATTATATAGTCAAAGAACAGAACAGAACAGGAATTCATCATAAGGGAGGTAAAAAGGGAAAAGAAACATATAGAGAAAGGGGGTGGGCGGTGGGGGGGGGGGGAATTCAGATTTTACGGAGGCCAGTTTCGAATTGCAGACGTCTGTAGGTGCCCTTTGAGAGCGGTTTTGAAGGAGTCAAGGGATTCGCATGTCTTAATGACTGTTGGTAGGGCGTTCCACATTTTGGTGGCATAGGAGCGAAAAAATTGGCAAACAATATTGGCAAACAATTGGCGAAAAAGGCTGGACATGTAGGGGCCAAGGATCCCTTAGCTTATCTTTTCTATTTAATATGATGGATTCAAGCTAATAGAAACTGCAGGCTTACTATTCGTGAAAAGTTGCAATGCGATAATGGAAGCCATCGTTCTCATGATAATAAAAATCTAAATATGTTTCAAAGAAATCTTGTTTAAAAAGAAACCTCCTATGAGACACAGACTGAGTAGAATTTTTTTGGGTATTTTATCATGAACATTAGTGAGGACCAATTATATGAAGATAAGTTCAAAAGTGGTCCTTTAAGCCCCTTAACGCGCCTAGTAATTCATTTTCAATGAGACCTGTGTTTTTTTTCTTCTTTTTTTACGTGCAGAGAAGTCGAGGGGAAATTACGCAATTACGTATTCACGTGGGCGCGGTCCCGTGAAATTGTCGCGCGCATGCTAATTTCGTGCACACGCCCACGACTGACTGGATTGTGTTGAGCTTTTTTTATTATGCTTGCGTTGTCGCACCCCTCATGAGAAGACCTGGAGCAGATCTGTTGTTGATCCAGGTGACAAAGCCTGCGTTAATCGATGCCTGTCTGAAAGTACCTTTTATCCCCTACACCTGCGCTTTTATGCATAGGTTTGGTTTGCGTGTTACAATATTAAAACCAATCACCAGATGCCATAAAAAAACCTAAATAACAACAACAAATGTTGTACTTCATCACATAAATAGTAGTCCTTTGTAAATAGGCCTAAAAAGAACCATTTTCAAATATGCAGAAACCACTTTAGGTTTATTGATTTATTAATCAGTGAAGCCCATCTTAATGGCTAATTAACACTTTTAACACTGTCACAGATAAACCTTTCCATTTGAGTGTGTATGCCTACTTAAGTTAAATTAGACACTTACTGTACATTTCAAAGACAAATACTTTTGATTTGATTTCCTGAAAGGACAAAAGTACATTGACATTACTGTATGAATGAACCACTTACACAGCTGAGTTGTTTTTTAAACATGTTTTTCCATCAACAATGCTTCGTCAACAATTAGGCCGAGTTGTCTCCAGTCTAATAGCTGCTGAGAATCTGTCAAATGGAAATGGTCTCTAACAGCGGCATGGCAGGAGCACTGGCTAATAACGCATGGAGCACAAACGCCAGTAGGCTCCATCATCCCTCGTCTTCATTCGCAGAGAGCAAATCGTCTCTGTTGTGTGGAAACCATGTCCAAAACTGTTACTTTTCGGGATAACATTTCTAAACAAGAAATCCAAGCTCAAAACGTACACGTGGCACTTGCTTTGTGCTTTGTTGTGTTAGCTTGTGAGCTGCTAATACTAATTTACAAAACAAGAGAAACAAAATTAACTATTAAACACGAAAGAAAATATTGAGAGAAGAGGTTCCTGCCCGACAGCAACGAAATCTGGTTGCAGTGGTGGAAGGTAACCATAGAGTATTAAAAGGATAGAGACTGAACCCCCCTCCCCACCTATAGAGAGAGAGAGAGAGAGAGAGAGAGAGAGAGAGAGAGAGAGAGAGAGAGAGAGAGAGAGAGAGAGAGAGAGAGAGAGAGAGAGAGAGAGAGAGAGAGAGAGAGAGAAGCGACTTGTTTTCGAGCTTTTCGATGTGCTATTTTTACTACTTTTGCTATTTTAGAATATTTCGCTGTTTTAAAATTTGAAAAGGATAGGCTAAGTACTGTCAGATTACTTTTACTTTACTTGAGTATTTCCATTGCTTGATCTTTTACACTTCTACTTTTACATGTATTTGTCAGCATTAGTTACTTGTTAACTTCATTAATTCATCTAGAACTAGCTACAGCTTGTAGATATTGTGGCAAACCAGGGGAAACAGCCAGGCCTATTCCCCACATAAGGAGGCTGGGGGAGGTAATAGAGGGAGTATATAGAGACACACGGGGACTACAAATTTCACGCCCCCAAATGAGACAGCGGCCCCACTTCTGGTCCGTTAGACCAGTGTACTGCATGCCAGCCCATAGAAGTCAATTGAAATTCCACTGTAGTTAGCCTACTTTTAAAATAATACAACATGAACTGAAGACTATATTGATTTGAATAAAAATATGTTTCCAAATGTATGAAGTGTCTTTGTCAACAAATTTTTTTGTTTTCTCAATAGATGACTTGTTTGACATTTAATTTACCACTTGAATGAGTTACCCATAATGTTAACGGAGCAGAGCTGAGTTGACAGACTGATTACCTGTCGCTTATAAGTGACGTTCCAAGCGCCGCCGAGTTTGAAGATACATTATCCGTATTTGTGGTGCATGGTGTGAACATGCAGGCGTATATGAATTCTTTACCTGCCGCGGAGCTCCGACGGTACAAAGAAAAAATAAAACTTGTTGGATTATCAATTTGTCCATATGATTTGCCTAAAAGTAGTTGGGAAAATGACCCAACTAAATGGCCAGGAGTGACATATCCAGATATTGTCAACTATCTAGTGGATTCTCCAGGTTTATAGATAATAAAATATCAATTAGAATCTATCTTATTTATTACAGTTTTAATACATATTACAATATATGGGCCTATTTATTTATATAGCCAATATATTGCAATTTCACGGGAATTGGGAGCTTCATGCATGAAGAATAATATAATAAATTACTTTTAGGCAGTCAATTTCAGTCTGTGTAATCCTATATAGCAGCATATGCTCCTCAGATGATTTTGCCTGACTTCTTGATATTGTCAATCTATATCATATTCAGTAGGATTAATTGTTCACATGACGCTCGTCCTTCACGTGCGTCGTGGCGTGACTTGCTTTGTTTTGAGCGCCTGCTAAGTTATGTGCATTTGTAAACGTTCAGATTTCAAATAGCCTATAAAGTGCTCACCCCCGGGGACACGGATGTTAGAATTTTTAACGGGCTGCTATTAACACCCGTGCATCCCGTATTGTTCAAGAAAATGCATTTTAATCCGATCGGTGACCATTTTCTATAAAGGTTATAATAATGCATGAGTGCAATACACCTCCCAACCGATAAGGGCACGTATTGAAAGCATATAGCGAAAAAATTAGAAATTGGCCAGCCGTCGGATAAAATGCTTTTTATTGAACAATATAAGGACTACACGGGTGCTAATAAACGTGCAAATGTATAACATCCGTAGCTCCGGGGGTGAGCACTTTATATTTGAAATCTGAACGCTTATGTACACTTAAACGTTGTAAATGTAGCAAGGCACTAAATACAGGGTGAAGTTGCGTCATGACTGACTATCATAAGTTTCAAGGCTATTTTCACTGTGACATATACATTCATAAGCTTCACTTGAATACTTAATTTCCACCACTTGTGGAGTTCACAAACTTCTTCTGGATGGTTTCACAGATTTTTACTAGTGGATGGGTGCAGCCATTTCTGTCTCTTTTCATGATCAGCTGGAAGTTGATGAAACATCAAGTCTGGGTTTTTTTCTTTGTTGTTTTTACAAAGAGGAACGCAGCACACTTTAGGCATGATGAAGACTGGCCGTTTAACCGTTTACAACGCTGGACTCTGTCACGCTCGTCGTGGTTGCTCGATCCGTCGCTGGGGAATGCCGCATCTAGCGGTATTTATAAGGATTAATGCGTGACGTACAAATCATACGTCAGGGAAACTTCAATATATCCGATGCTAGCAGTCTTTACAATCTTATGGAGTATATTATAGTACATTGTGGGTTGTATATTGACGATGGCAGGTATATGACATTAAAAAGGACAAATAAAACATATGGGACACATTATTCGAACACAAAATAAATCGCTACAGCCTCTGTAATGAACCAGTGAAATAAGGGTATTTTATGATGCCTCTCATAGGGATTGCATTGGCAGCTGCAGTACACAGTTGAAACGGACCAGAAGTGGGGACGCTGTCTCATTTGGGGGCGTGGAATTTGTAGTCCCCGTGTGTCTCTATTACCCTGTACAGGTATTGCAGCCAATGGGAGCCTGGACATGGACCCACCTGCAGCCAGTAAGGCAATCAACAGAAGCTTTTAAATAGCCGACGCCCAAGCTGCCTGGTGAGTCAGTTTGGACTAATGGAGGAGTGAGGAAGCAGGAATCACTCTGTTCATGAGGAGGCTGGTATGATGGATATTTCACAAGTGAGTACAAGATTTAACTCAAACCTTTGGACCCACTTGGATGTGCTGTGCGTGTATTGTTAATTTGTGGCTCACCTGGTCTCGTTCTCTCTCCCTCCCTCCTAGGCCCGACTGAACTCCACAAGGGAGAGCCTACAGCACTCCCCCCCCCCCCCCCCCCTGAATACAGTATAGTATTCAGTATAGTATGGTATTCTCTCTGCTCTGCCCACAGGACTAGAGCCCCAGACAGGAG
>NC_136793.1:16360662-16374834 GCF_951216825.1 Electrona antarctica | reverse complement strand
CCCCAAGCCCCAGACAGGAGGAACCCTGAGTTGATGTTTTGCCCCGTTTTCCCCTTTCCCCTAACAAGTTAATAAAAGACAATTTATGTTGATTCTGACTCTGAGCCTCTGATTTTATTGTGAATCTTGCCTATTCTCCCCTGGGTTGCCACAATATGCTGTTTTCAAAGACCAAAGTAACAGAATAGAAATTTACTTAAAGTTTTACTTTGAACAACGTGGTATGCCTGCCTATGTTTCGTCCATGCAGGGAGTGCTCTATAGCATTTGGGAATAGATTCCTGAAAGCTCCCCTCGAAAATCAACACTAGGGAATCAAATTATGCTAATCCACATGAAATTTGGAAAGTGGAAATGTCAGGGGCTCTGCCGATTTTTGTACAACAATATTGTCAGCCCACCCAACAGTAGCAGCTTGTGTTGTCAGACTTTTTAAAACGTTATTTCCACGAACGATACAAGACATTACTGTTCGCATAATTTGCGAGAACGCCAGCATAATGACGTGCCCTTAGGATATGGAAAATGTTCGCAGTGGGAGGCCTTGTTGCACTCATGCACTTTGAAAGAAATATTATATAAATAAAGAAAATACCCCTGCTTTGTCGAGAGTCACCCCGGACCCAATTATGCATTCATCAAGCAATATAAAATTCTTCCCAGCTGTTTAGTGATAAGATGGTCATAGCCGCGGGCCAACAACTTATCGGTGTAATTAAGCCTCCGTTTGACTTCATTTGCTCTGACAGTGCGGTGCACGCAGACCAGCGCGGCTTGCAGGCACACACAATCATGCCGCCAGGCCCCCCGGGTTATGGCAGAAGAGAGGTGTACTGCTCTTAAGTGCGTTTGGAGTCAGCTCTCTTTGCCGGAAGGGGTTTTAGCGAGCTGTTAGGCGGCATCAGTCACCCATCTCATATGCATTATCAATGAGGATAAACTCCTGAGGTGATGGAGGCCTATGTCCTATGGATTTTTTTTGCGTGACAGTTCTTGGCAAACAGTTCGGGACTCGAGGCAAAGTCAATTTTAATTACTGCCATTCACGATGTTTCTGTTTTTTAACGTTGCCTTTCGTTTGCCTCGATTTGTACTACTACCACCTTTCATGCGTACCGTTGCTGTCAGGCAGAAATTTATATCTCCACATTTGAACTTTGCGCTCACAAAAGTGCTGCACAAAAGTAGTACAAATAGCAGATCTACAAAATCAAAAATCATGTAATTGTTATGGGCCTTATGGAGTGATAATAGTTACATCTGTTACATTGGCTTATTATAACTTTTATATTTTATATATATATATATATATTATTTCTTGTAAATGAACGGAACTACTCGTATGATCATCATGTTAATACAATATATAATTAATACAAATGATACAATCCATATTGTATCAAGTACCCCTAGGGGTCCTCAGACACCACTTTGGGAACCCATGATTTAAACTACTACTAGGGAATTTAAACTACTACTATTAATTGAGAGGCAAGGAAGGTACCAGGTAGTCAGGAGGTGTGCAGGTATACAAAATGTAAAAATAGTAAAAAGGTGATCCTGGGATCAATCGGGATAACACATCTATAGAACAAAGCTGAGATCCGACTACGGATAAGCGGTTGAAGATGGATGGATGGATGGATTTTTAAACAAAATTAATTACTTGGTTACATTATTCATTTTTTAAACAATTATTCTTTCAATATTAGTCACGTACATTCAGCTCCCAAAGTATAATTACCGGGAGAGGAAGTATTTGATCTAAATTCCTCATGGCATTTCTCTCTATTGCCTTAATAAGAAATGTGTGCGTTTCCACAATGGAGAGATTAATTCGAGTGACACTACAAACGCATATCTCTCTTTTGATTTGTGACAGCAAGAAATAAGTTGCCTCGTAACGTTCGCTTTAACAGCTGGGGCTTTTGGAAGCATGCGGACATGCATTTTAAACGGCGTTTCAGCCCCAAACAACAGGAAAATTGGATTAGTTGTGAGCACACAAGAGACAGAGTCAGAGTTTCTCTCCAACATTGTACTGCAATGGTATACAAATGTAGCCGAGGAAATTGGTGTGCAAAACATACAGTATAACTGAGGACATCTGCATTGTTACCCTGTGGCTGGGATACTCCAGTGAAATGTTAATATAGGAAGTTGTGCACCAATTCACAGGTGATTCGAGGCCAGCATGAGCATATTTGTGCATTTGTATTCAATAATAATAATACAGTAAAAAAAGGCATTCTTTGCAAGTGGTGAAAGAATACTCTTTAATATTACTCGTATTTTCCTATTCTCTCTCTCTCTCTCTCTCTCTCTCTCTCTCTCTCTCTCTCTCTCTCTCTCTCTCTCTCTCTCAATGAAAAGTTCCTTGGAAGTGAAATAGTTTGAAAACTTGATGGAAATGATATCACTGCTAGTGCTAGCCTATAGGTTTCCAAACTGTCCACATGTAGCCCTCCTCTGAGATACAGAGTGAATACACAAATTATGCCACCCAATAATGAGCATTAATGAGGATCAAGTATAAGAAGATACAGTAGGTTGAAAATGGGTCCTTTAAAGTGACAGGACACCCAAAACCGCCTTTTCTTTATATTTTAAGTAAACTACCCTATTGGTCTGAATATAAGACTATAAAAAAAAATCCAATGGAAATATGCTAAAAGTGCAGTACAGTACAGTACAGTACAGGGACCCCCACACGGTAACTCTGTCATTTCTCAACCGTTTCGGACGCGGGGTGACTCGCCGGAACCGGCCCGACCCCCTGGGCGTGTTCCTGGGGGCCTGGATGTTCCGGGGTCCCCCGGGGACCCCCACACGGTAACTCTGTCATTTCTCGAGCGTTTCGGACGCGGGCCGGCTCGCCGGAACCGGGCTGGCACCCTGGGCCTGTTCCCCTGGGTCTGGAAGTTCCGGGGACCCCCCAGGGATCTCCACACGGAGTTGCACCAGTCAGTTCACATAGGTGTGATTTTTTCAAGTCAAATTTATAGTGTTTTACAAGTACTTTCTTCAAATGTAGTGTTTTGTATGGAAGTCATGCTTAAACAGTTGTGCTCCAGGCAGAAGAGCTCCGGTGGTTCGAACGGATCAATCCAGCAGTCATAGCCGAACAGGGCGAGCCGAGCACAACATTAGACCCTAGATTCTAGTCTATGAAGGCTTGTTTGTAAACGACTTATAGGTTTTAGCCTAAAACCTATAAGTCGTTTACAAACAAGCCTTCAGTGGTAAATATGCCATGACGTTGTGGAATCTGTATTCTTTTTACACCTGCAACAGCTAGTTTTATTTTTGCCATCTGTCCGCTGTCCGCCCTCCGCATCGCACGCTTTGCACACAGGAGGAGCCCCCTGCTTCAGCTTTGCATGGGAGCCCCCAGATTGTTAAATCCACCACCGCCTGCAAGTTTCTATTAACTTTCTGAACTGTCCACAGCCCTCCTCTGAGACACAGAGTGAGTACTGTAGACAGAAATGGTACCATCTTATAATGAGCATAAGTGAGGACCAATTATATAAGACAGGTTGAAACTGGCTTAAAGTGGTCCTTTAACTCGTTAAAACCGTGAAAGCATCTGTGCAATTTTAGATTTTAGCATACAATATACAGTATATGTTTTTAACTCTTAGTATTTAGATCAGTGGTTTAGAATAGGGATGCCCCGATACACTTTTTTCGCTTCCGATCCGAATACCGATACCGAATACCGATACCGATACCGATACCAGTGTTGTGATCTCATGTTGTGTTTATAGCTATCTAGCTATATATCTCGTGTTGTGTTTATAGCAGACTCCTCACTCAAATGTGCACTTGCAGTTTGTGCAACTCGAAACAAATTCCACATGCCCCAAGATTTTATTTACCTGCCATAGTGTCAACCCCTTACCCCTGTGGCGGTTCGGTGGTTAGACTGGAATGTTCACCGATACCGATATGACCCGATACGACAAATAAGGGCCGATCCAATACTTTTCCCGATAGCTCTAGGGACAGCTCTAGTTTAATACAATGGCTCTCAAAACTTAGTGCCATGCTGTGAGCTTGTACATGTGTCTGAAAAGGTTGAATAATTTGTAATTTGTTGAATAATATTTTCAGATGGGGCCATGGCCACTTGTATTGGGGGTTGTTGGCACGAAAAAGTTTGAGAAGCACTGATTTAGAAGTCATTTTGTAGAATCGGCCTCAGGTCTTAATGTGTTAAAGCAAAGGCTATATTTATTACTTCTTCCTCCACTGCCATATATCTGCCGCTGAGCATTTACCCTAATTCAGCCATGCCTTGCCTTATAAGCAGTGGTGCAAAGTAACTACAGGTAATTACATTTACTAAATGTCTCCACTACAATTGAGAGGCAAATATTGTACCTTTTACTCCTCTACAATAATTAGAAAGCTTTAGTTACTGTGTAGATTTAGATTATTATTACAAAACATACATTATCCACTTTAGCCCTAGTCTATATATACATTTCGGACATTTGAATATAGCAGATCTACAAGCTCACTTGTGAGCTTGTAGATCTGCTATTTTCTAAATATTTGCTTGAAAGCTTGAAATGGGACATTCTGCATAGTACTTTCTGCTTTTGGTACTTAAAGTACATTATTTACTCCAGACTACGGCTGAGCTCACACGGTCGCAACACAGATTTTTGTTGTGAGTGTCATGGCCGCCCCCAATGCATTTCCAATGGAGGTCACATGGTCTGTTGTATGGCTTTCAGCTGTGTTTCGACTGCGCCCCTCCCCCTCATACAACACAATGTTGTGTCAAACCATGTGACTCCCATTGGAAATGCATTGAGGCGGCCATGACACAACACAACATTCATCCAACAAGCATAGAGCACTGCATTAACGTTGTGAGCTCAGCCTACTTGAAACAGAGTAGTTCTACATTGCAATATTGATACTTTTACAGTAAGTAAAACATTTGATTACTTTCCCCACCACTGCTTATAAGTGTACCGGTGCTAGTATGACAGCGAGGGATAGACAGTTATATACAGTATACCCATAAGGCCATAAGGCAGCAGCAGGCAAACTATACAACAACAGAAGGCACTCATCATTATGTCAAAGTGAAAGCAACACAAACAAAACAACACTTTTTTTTCCTTCTTTCTATTTTACACATTCAAATTGATAACAGCTTGAGCTGTTATGTTATACTGTTATGCAAAACAGCTTGGCTGTTTAATGAAGTAAGTGATTGGTGTTACTGTCTGCATAGATCATCTAACTTTGTCTCACTAATCTTACAAATGAATGAATAAATACATAAATAAATAAATATATAAATATGAACACGCGCTTTGATAGAAGTCGAATAACAACAACGGCAGAGTTGTAGGCAGAACGATTGTTTAATGTATCTGTGTGACACATGGCAACGATGTTTTAATTAGCAAGAGAGAGAAGGGGGGAGAGAGAGAGAGGGGGGGGGGGGGGGTCATTGACGAGATGGTAGAGATAGCAGTGGCAGGAAAGTAACTACAGTAAGTACATTTAGGGCCTGTACTCACGAGGACGATTTCGGTGTTTCTCGGGCAAGTAATTAGCCGATCTGCCCTTTTTGTCACACGGAGACGGCGTTTTGGGGGACTTTAACGGCTAATTTTGAAACTACCTTCCAGAGTGGGAAAGTTTGGAGACGCGACTTTCACGTCTCCGTGTGTACAGCGAATGCCGCCTAATTTGCTGAAACGGTGATGTCATAGTCCCCTCGCCCCCTCCAAACTAACTAGTGTTAATGGTTTATTTCACCATAACCACTTACATATAAGTATCACAGCTATTTTATATTTGCACATAATGTCTATAAATCTCTTCTCCAAAAATAGCCGATCTGCAGCCCGCATGCACGAGCTTGTAGAGGAGCTATTTTTGGAGAACAGATATAAATTATGGTGATTACCAATCCGGAAAGACAAGAAAAAAAACGGATCTTCTACATTATTGTTACTATTAAATGGTGTAGTGTAGAATAGATTAGTATATAGGCTATACAAGATAGGCAGCACAGCCACCGCACGTTCCTCTCAGGCAGGTCTGACTGCGCAGTGCACAGTGCAAAGCATGCATGGACCTCATCAAAGTGCTTCTCTTCTTGGGTGGAAATTAAACATTCTTTGTGTAACTTCAAAACAGCTTTGCATTGAGAGACCACAGGTAGGATAAACACATTGTTTACTGTCCATATTCCTCTATAAACGGCCTGTTTTCACTGTTTCCAATTGCTCTTTTTTTATACTTTTGTAGGCTATAGCCTATGTGCAATGATTAGCTGTGCTGCCACTGCCAGCAGGTGTAATCAATTATCTGACATTCAGAGGTGTTGCGCACCAGCGAATATATATTCAATCTCCAAAGTCAAACTCATAAATTCACAATGTACCATGCCGCTCCTCGTTGTGAGCTGTATGATCATCTGAGAGAGAGAGAGAGAGAGAGAGAGAGAGAGAGAGAGAGAGAGAGAGCGCACCCGCGCTCTCTCTCTCTCTCTCTCTCTCTCTCTGAATGTGTGAATCACTTACTTTGTGCGTGCTGCTCGTTTTCAGAAGAATTAATCCAAGGTTTGTCATATTATGATTTTAAAGTAGGCATCAACTTTAGCTGGTAAATCAGTGTGTGCAGAGTGAGAAGCATCACTGCTCTGCAACCTCTGCTGATTAAATTGATATGACCTAGATAGCCTATGTCATATGCGCATCTGAGATAATTAGTTATTTGGCAACACCTGTGTGAAATACCAATAGTATAATTTATAAAATGCTTTCATATTGCCTTAGAATAAGCTTTTTCTTTATTTTTGGGTGGCCATCTACAGGCCGGCAATATATGTACTACAGCTGTATCTTGAAAACGAAGCAGTTTACCGGTCTCGTCTAGACCCGTACATAATTAACATAACCGCAATGTAGACGCAGTAAAGCTTTATATCGTTCACAAAACTTAGGCGGGGAACAGCCCGCGACGTCCTCGTGAGTACAGGCCCTTACTCAAGTACTGTACATGAGTACAATTTTGAGGTACTTTTGTTTTGCTTGAGTATACCCCTTTTTTTCCCTCACTGTATATGTTTCTTTTCCCTTTTTACCTCCTTTATGATGAATTCCTGTTCTGTCTATAGAAGTGTCTATTTGTACGTCTCTAAATGTTTTGATGATTTGAACATGGTGGACCCTATTGGAAACAAGTGTAATGCTTAATTGGGTCGTCCACTCACAGTTAACAGCCTTTGTATTGAGTTTGTGCTTGAAATGTACTGTAATTCTGCAAACTGTTAATACATTCTTCAATCAATCAATCAATACATCTCCACTGCATTTATTCAACAACTTTTAGTTACTATAGTTTCTTTGCAGATTACAAAATGTACAACCACTTAAGCCCGATATTGCATACTTCGGCCATTTACAAAAATAGCATACAAATTTGAAGCGCTTATACTTTGGTACTTTGAAGTATAGAGAGAGAGAGAGAGAGAGAGAGAGAGAGAGAGACAGAGAGAGACAGAGAGAGACAGAATTTGAAGCGCTTATACTTTGGTACTTTGAAGTATAGAGAGAGAGAGAGAGAGAGAGAGAGAGAGACACAGAGAGAGAGAGACAGAGAGACACAGAGAGAGAGACAGAGAGAGAGAGACAGAGGTGTGATGTAGGGGGTCATGCGGTGATAACAGTGTGGCAGCAGCACCACTAGCTGGCTGACAGACAGACACATGGATGGAGCTCACACTCCATCAGACCTTGTCTGAGCAGCGTTCTAACGGCCACATCATGACAGCATTCACTGAGCACAATGGCCTGTCACTCACTGTACACTGCTGCAACCAGGGGCACTGACGACTCACTGTACCCACCAGGGCACTGACGACTCAGGGCCCTGGCGACTCGCGTTCGTGTGGTGTGCCTCAACCGATCACAGTTTCAGCCGACAGTCACTTCCCATCAATCCCCTTGTGCTGGGTATTGTATATAGCTTGTTTACTCACCTCAAATGTTTTCAGATACACAATTTCAATGCATTGTTTGAGCGAGTAATGCACTATCCACTGCCATCATCTTTTAGTTGGATGAAGAATATATAGCAGCCCCAAAAGCGTCTCCCTATAATGGAAATCAAGTTTGAGTGAAGGAACATGAGCAATATAGGAATCACACAGGTGATTGAAATCATCATTCATATTTATCCCCTCATTCCTGTCATCACGCAGTATGTTTGCGTATGATAGGAAGTCATTAAGATTGGACATTTAGGGACTTTTGACACAAGACAATTTTTATTTCTTTCTTTATTTGCCAGTATGATAGTCTGCCTTGTCACTCACTCTCCACGGCTGAGGGGCAGAGGACTCTCTTTCTCTCTCTCTGACAATAGAAGTGGTCTTGCCTCGGTTCCCTTCCCTTTCAGACTCCGCCAGTCACCTCTGTGCCTCCACTCAGGTTGGGTGAATAGGCACTCATCTCTGATCCCCCCCCCCCACCCCCACACCGTTCGCTTACAGTATAGGAAATCATTAGAGCAGATTTACGAGGACAAGCAGCGCCTGTCGCTCCACGTCATTTTTCACCGATCTCCCTTTCACATTTTCCTTGCAAGCCGGCGGATGGATGGATGGACGGAAGAGAGGGCCAGGATAATGAAAAGACAGGGGAGAGGGGGGTGCCGGGAGATTAGGGTGGTGTGGCGTCGCACGTTGTGTAGGGTGCTGAACCACCACCCCCACCCACCCCGCCGTCCCAGTATTGATCAGTTCCCAGAAGGGTATCGACAGGTCCCTTCCTCTGATGATGAAGTAGTCGCCGCCGAGCGAGGGGGCGAGGGAGGGGGCGAGCGATCAAGCACCCGGCTGTTTCTCTCGCCGAGGAGGACACAAAGGCAACGAGGGCCGTGGGGGCAAGAGGATGTTATCTTATCTGTCTCAAACTTTTCGGTGTCAAGGACCCCCAAATGAATATCTAATTGAGCCGCGGACACCCATCTGAATATAGCTTGCACATCATACATACATATATTTTTTAGTTTTTAGTTTTAGCTTTGGTCTTTTTATGTTTCTTAGCTGGCTGGATGTTTTATGTTGCACTGCTAGTGGCTGAGTGGTATTTCATATTCTTTATATATGTAAGTACACGGCCGGGAAGTTGACAAATACGGGTCCGGGTCATGGGCCAATAGGAGACTCAGTAGGAGACACTTGGTCATCAAATTATTGGCTCAAGAATGTGACAAAAACAAAAATATCTCCATTCTCCATGAATTCAAGGTGTAACGGGGTGTGTCATTGATAGAAAATAACTACGTTTTTGGGTGAAATGTTCCTTTAACTCATATTGCTGGGGACCCGGCTGGAACCTCATTGAGGACTCCCGGTGGGTCCACAGACCCCAGTCTGAGAACCACTGGGCCTATCAGCATGCAGAAGGAGGCGTGCACCCCTCCACCCCCTAACACACGCACGCACGCACGCACGCACGTGCACACACACACAGACACCTCTCCGTGCTGTGACACGTGGGGGCCAGGCTAGGAAAAATGTCCTAGTTATGACAGTGGATGGCTAAGGTAATGGCGGGTGACTGCTACCATTGCTCATTGTAATGATGTTTTCTTTTCCTTTTTTTTCCTCACATGGGGAATAATGTGTACCTTTGTATAACCTCCGTAACCCCCCCACCAGCCCCACCACCCTCACCCAAGGATGGCTTCCCGTCACGTCACGTCTCTCTCTCTCTCTCTCTCTCTCTCTCTCTCTCTCTCTCACCTAATATATTGGTATACTATAGCAGCAGCCCATAGTGGTTCTCACACATTTTCATGTCAAAGACCCGCAAATTGTTACGTATTTGACCATCGGGACAAAACTGCAATATTTCACAAATGTTGCAGAACATGCTGCATATGTTCAGATGTTGTCTGTTTTTTAAACGCCCCTGCTTTTTCTCACGGAGTCACGGTAACACAGTGGCACATGGCCGCATGGCTCCATAATGTCCTTTTCTCCTATATAACTTCACTCAGTATATTAGCGGCCTGGTCATTGGTATTATTATTATACCAATGACGGGGCGGCGGTGGCTCAGGGGTAGAGTGGCTGGATGGTAACCGCAAGGTTCCAAGTTCGAACCCAGGCTCCCCCACTACACAGTCAGTGTCGAAGTGTCCTTGAGCAAGACACTGAATCCCTAATTGCTACTGATGTGCTGGTTGGTGCCTTGCATGGTTTCCGCGGCCATCGGTGTGTGAATGTGTGAATGTAATGCACAATCTATGTAAAGCGCCATGGATAAAGGCGCTATATAAATGCACCGTTTACCTATTATTATTATTATTATTACAATTATTATTATTATTATTAATATTTTCTCCTATATAACTTCACTCAGTATATTAGCTGCCTGTATTAGCATGGAATCGTGACTTATTCAGATTGTGACCTTTTACAACACTGGCATTCATGAAAAATTGAGAAAATAAATAATTTCCAGGAAATCGGCTTCTTTCTTGTCATTTCGTATAAAGAAGTCCCCTTCTTCTCACAGTAAACTAAAATAGACTATTGCCCTGGACCGGGAGTGCAGTTTATATATTTTTTTACTTGAGTAAAAGTGGCGATACAGTAAAGTAAAGTAAAAGTAATAATATAATAATAATAATAATAATAATAAAGCTTTATTTGTATAGCACCTTTTAAGAACCAGTCACAAAGTGATTTAACAGAGAAACATATATAAAGACATAGCAAGGAGGCACACTATAGAATAAAATACATTGTCAATAATGCACAAAATCACAACAACAGAAGAAATAAAAAAAAAAAAAAAAAAAGGCTTGTATTAAAATTAAAACGTATTGTACTTTCACTCATTTACTATGTCTACTATGTCTTCTTTTAATCTACAAGCTCACAACGCATCACATCACGACGCATTGTGAGCTTGTAGATTCACTATTTTCAATTAGCCAGTGCATAACATGAGGCTTAAGTGGTTAATGCACGTTTTGGGAATACTCAAGTAAAGTAAAATGTTTTCATGAATGTTCAACCTTTTCTCCATATAATTGCTCCTGATTAATGCTTATTATGGTTGGGAAAACTGCAACATGACATCACACCACCGCTGTGATAAGCGACTCACCGCTCACCCGAACACATCTCTCTGTTTTAACTAACGAAACTAACGTCACCTTATCACCTAAAACTGGAGTATGCGTGGGCCTTAAGATGGCTCCATTTTTGTCTACTCACTCTGTCTCTCATTGGTGGGCTGTTCAGAAACATGCCTACCAATGACATTATAGATGGGACTTCCAAGCGAAAAGAAACTACAGCCTTTATTTTTGTGGAAAGTTAGCTTGCTATGACAGAATCCATTTTTCTTGCATTAACAATTATAATACAAAATACAAAAATGACCAAACGTGTCTATATGATGATGTCACTGGTAGGCATGTTTGATTGATTGATTGATTGATTGATTGATTGATTGATTGAAGAATGTATTAAAAGTTTGGAGAATTACAGTACATTTCAAGTACAACTCAATACAAGACTGTTAACTGTGGACGACACCATAAACCATAAAGCATTACACTTGTTTACAATAGGGTCCACCATGTTCAATTCATCATAATATTTAGAGACGTACATATACACTTCTATATAGCCAAAAACAGGAAATCATCATAGAGGAGGTAAAAAGGGAAAAAAAACATATACAGTGAGGGGAAAAAGGGATCGGTGGGGGATTCAGATTTTACGGGCCAGTTTCGAATTGCAGCCGTCCGTAGGTGCCCTTTGAGAGCGGTTTTGAAGGATTCAAGGGATTTGCACGTCTTAATGACTGTTGGTAGGGCGTTCCACATTTAGGTGGCATAGGAGCGAAATTAATTTAGTCCCTTGTTTGTGCCGAATCTGGGTTGCACATGGTTTGTTGAACTCAAACCTCTGGTGTTGTGGGTGTGGACTTCAAGTATTTAGACAAATAGATAATAGATAATATAGGTACCGAATTGTCCTCATCCCTCCTCCCAGACACAGGCCGAGTATGGTTCTATATTATAGTGAGCATTAGTATGGACCAATTGTATGTAAGACAGGTAGAAAATGGGCAAAGTGCTCCTTTAAGTACTGAACTTGAGTAAATATACTTAGCTACATTCTACAACAAGGTAGATGAACTATCTGGCTCGCTGCAGTGAAAGCTCAGCCGTGCTAATTAAACTCCAGTGAAAGGTCCCCGCACAAAAGATATTCGATCCCTACTTTGTGATTCAGGCCGCGGTGTCATTGCTAGAAGCTATGAAATAATGTATGTCTGAGGTGTGGGAACTTATCGTTTTAAAACGGCCAATTCTGACACACACAAAAAAAAACCTGCCGGCCAGGCTGTAATCCACAAGAGACCCACAGGCACAATCGAAAAGAGAGCCACATCAGCCACCTATACAATATCCCTGTGAGTGCAGCCAGGGCCCTATGTTTCATCCCTAGTAATTACTTCTTTTATAGATTCAAAGCGCTCGCCGCTCACGCAGCGACAGGCCCCATTCAGAGCAGAAACCATGCCATTATCCATCAAGGACGGGCCGCATTGACACATTGAATTCGGGCTGCCATTTTACCGTTGGAAGCCACAATTAACTGGTCACCATTAGCGCTATTACCGACGGCTCAAAGACTCGGCATTATAGCACAATTTAACCGAGGTTTTGAAGCAAAGTGGTGCAGTCCAGTCGGCAGCCGACTGAATGATTGCAGGAAGATCAAGGATGGGGAGAAAAGAGATCTAGCATTTATGTTCTTGTTCGTATGGTGTGGCTCAGTAGGAGGCCGGATGTCTGACACAGGATTTCTGAAACAACATAGCTTCTTAATACGGCACAGTTGAGAAGCAGGAGTTAATAAACTATTAATCTGGTGACAGTGAGGTCAGATGTAGAGTTGCTGGCCGGCTCCATATACAGTATATGCAGACCTAGTATGTCAAAACATGTATGGCTATCCAGGGTTCGATGAGGTCAGTCTCGTGATCTTCATATATGGAGATCCAGGTGATGATAGTCAGCTCCACATATGGAGATCCATGTGTTGTTCCAACTTGGTTCATTTGCAAGTCACAATATGGCCATATATTGACATTCCCATATATGGGCTTTATCAGGGATCTCCATATATGGGCATGACAGGGATTGTATTAGGGCATCGTCTGGGAATGCCCATATATGGACTTTTTTTTTAAATTGACGTTTTCCTGCCTGAAACAACAGAGCTTCTTAAGATGGCACAGTTGAGAAGCACGGGGTTAAAACTATTAATCTGGTGTCAGTGAGGTCAGATGTAGATTTGCTGGCCGGCTCTATATATGTACAGTTACCATCGCAACCTGCTTGCACTTGTTTCTTCACCTCTTTTCCACACTCTCCATTGCTCTGGAATGTTGACCCTAAGACCTATGTACTTAAAGTCCTCCACCTTCTTTAGGTCTACTCCCTGTAACCTCACTGTTCCATTTGGATTCCTCTCAAGATTATGTGGTTGTAAATATTGGTTTCTATATATTTTAGGTAGGTTGCCCGGCCCTATACCCTCGTGGCACTTCACTCTCCTTGGATCCCTTGTCACCTATCATGATAGATATGCATCAACATCATAATTCCATTGGTGTCTTACAAACTACTACTTATTGTAAAACAAGTCATGGTGGAAGAGCAATCCATACATTACCTATGTTTATAACTACTCTAATGCATCACTCACTTTATGCATCTAATGCCTACATAATTTAAGAGGAGAATTGGAGAATGGGGAAAAAGTGGTAGAGCACAACTTACAACTTGTAAATTGTGCTCCGCCACTGCAGCACAAGAATTTTTTTTCCCATTTTTTTTAAAAGTGATTACCGATGGTTGAATGCAGCCGTGCTAGAGTAAAGTGAACTATAGCTACATTAAAGAGCTCTATTTGTACAAAAAAGATCCGTCATTCCTATAGTGGAACCAACCTCACAAAGTCCCTAGTTGTGTAATTGCTTTTATATACTTGTAATTTTGTGTTGAATGTGGCTTGAAGCCAGAGACACACAATTTCTGTCCATGGACAGACAATAAGTTCTGTTCTCTACGATCTACTCTCTAAGTCAGTGCTTC
>NC_136793.1:16283162-16358162 GCF_951216825.1 Electrona antarctica | reverse complement strand
TTTCTTGCACACACGGCATGACAGCCGTTGAAGGACGCCATGGCAGTGTTCTCCAATCACCAACAATCATGTAATTTTAGTGAATTAGTATTCACAGGGCAGTCATAAATGGTAAATGGTCCATTTCTATAGACTACTAATCCGTGCCCTGCAGGCCAGCTGTAGGCAACCAGTTACTGACTTGAATATTGTTGCTGTCGGGCAGAAACCTCCTATCTCCATATTTAAACCTTTTGTGTTTTTTCATAAATTAATGCCCTACTTGATCACACTAGCTACATGCGTCACACAAAAGTATCAATAATAGCAGATATGCAAGCTAAAAGCTTGAAGCGACACATTTTGAGCTTGTAGATTTGCTGCTTTTGTTGTTTTTGAATATAATATAATAGGCCTATAAATATGGACATTGATTACATGTCTGGTTGTTTTCCTGCTGTTAGGCAGTTTATGCCACCTAGTGTTTCTGAGGTACTAGAAATAATAGCGGACCTCAAAAACAGGATGAAATCAGCACTTCTTTAGTCAAAGAGATTAGCTCTGACATTGTAACACCACTAACACATCTGTACTAAATCTATGGAATATGGTATAGTTCCCTCCGGTATGAAAGTTGCTAAAATAATTCCTCTTTTTAAATCTGGGGTCCCTGGTTGTTTTACAAACTATTGCCCAATATCAATTTTGCCATGTTTTTAAAAGATTCTTGGAGAAACTAGTATATAAAGGTATTTCTTCACATCTAGAAAATCAGAAAATCCTTTATGAACACCAGTGCAGTTTCAGAAAGAAACATTCATCTTACACGGCTTTATTACAACTTGTTGATCATATATACAGAGGCAGAGATAAGTAAAGAATGTGTTTGCCTTGGGTATATTTCTGGACTTCTCTATGATATACTTTTAAAGAAACTTAAATACTATGGTTTTCAAGGACACATTTTTAAATGGTTTCGGAGTTATGCATTTGATCATGAACAATATGTTATAATGTTTCAGTAAATGGTATAGTATCAGGCAGGGCAACATTATTGTCTATAGAGTCCCTCAGGGGTCGATGTTGGGTCCTTTGTTATTTCTTATCTATATTAATGATTTACCTTCTGTTTGCTCCATGCTGTTTCCCATACTTTTTGCTGATGACACCAGCTTATGACACACGCCGACTTTCATTCCCTCATACTGTATCTGAGGCCAATGAAGGTTTGGAACAAGTTTCCACATGGTTCCAAGCAAATAAAAAAACATTGCATGGATGCACCTGGGACGTATGCTCAGTGATGTATCCCAAGGTCATCGGGGTTCCGGGTCTCTCGAACATCATACGCCTCACTCAGGTGACCCAGCCGGGGTGATCAAGTCCCAATTTAAGTCCCAGTAGCTACCCTCGATCAGTCCCATTAGGGCAAGACCAAGGTCACACAATCCGTTGCTCCGGAACTACTCTACCGGGACTGGGAGGATCAGCGCATGGAGGGACTAGGCTCTGTGGGTTGACTCCTGTCCGGGCCCCTCCTACGTCTCACCAGGTCCACTCCTGCTCTCACCAGGCCCAGGACCTGAGCGTTGCACCAGGCTCCCAGCACTAGGCACTTCATTCAGGAGTGGTGGATTATAATGGCCCTCCTAAAGGCCTCACCGAGGGTTTTTGGGCTTCCTCCTCACAGAGGACACAGGCTGGGGCGCTAACCATGCATACTGCTGACCCGGGTGCCGTCTACATTCCGGCTGTCACCCGTCTCTCTGGGCGTCACCAGACTATACGGTTGTCACGTAGTCTATTCCTATGAGTCACTATAAATAGAATAACTATAACTAAAAAACATTGCATGGATGCACCTGGGACATATCCTCAGTGATGTAAATGTATCAAAGTCTAACTTTATTGTATTTGGTGGAAAAAACTAAAAATACTGTAATGATGTTTGTAAAATTATTATTAACTAGCCCTTACCCGTTGTGAGATATTGCCCCCCACCCCCTTGTGGCTGTGGGGGGTACTGCGCCCTGGGTGCGTTTTCGCATTTTTAATTCACTAATAAATTTATTTATAATTTGTTAAATTGGAAAAAGGGCTTCGTTAAGACCTCCATATTATTATGGTCAATGCCTGTGTGAAAAGTGGGAGCGTTTGGTGCAGGCGGTGAGGAGATACGGCGGTGTTTCTGACAGACAGACAGACAGACACACACACATTCAGACAGACAGACATTGACTGAATTATAGTATGATGATGATGATGATGATGATGATGATGATGATGGTAATGAGATCACAGGTTTCCTCTGCTAAATTCTTAGGAGTTTTAGTAGACGAGAAACTGAAAAGAACACATCAATCTAATTTCCAAAAATGTTTCTAGGTCACTTAGAGTCATTAGGAACATTTTTAGTCTGGTAAACCAGAACTCTGGTCTGTTTGAAGGAGCAGGAAGTCACACTTTTTGATGGCTGGTGGTAGGGCGTTTTGGTGGCATAATACTAGAATGTTTGTGCTGAATCTGGGGGGAAAGAGATCAGTGGAGTTCCCTCTGGTGTTCTCACTCTTTTGAAATAGGTTGGCAGGTACATACATGGGCCCTGGACCATTGACTATCTTCAAGACCAGGCCCATTGCAAGTTGTTGTACTCTACCCTGAGCCATCCCACACTAGCATAATGAGCACTGCAGGAGCTAGGGGAGTCCTTGCTGTGGTGTATAACTATTGATTTGATCTAGTGATTGGTTGTCCAGCAGAGCACTGCACATATAGTGTGTCTATAAGCTGAAGGATTTTTTGGGGATTTCCGTTTGGTGCTCCAGCTCCGCTCCAGGTCTGCGGTCTGCCCCGTCCCACCATGTTGTCTTGGCAGGCTGTGCTTGTGTGGGTTTTTTTCCCGGATCAGAATGCAAAGCTATTACACACCGGAGGCTTGGTCTCAATCACAACCGAATGCCTATGAATTTTAAATGCGGGATTAGGGGCCTGCAGAGAAGCAGAGCAGACACATGGGAAAGACGCACTCAGTTAATTTGAAAATCTTACCCCCCCCCCTTATTTTTTTTACAACCAAGCCGGCTGTTGCAATTCAGTGTTTAGTTAGTGTTGTGTATGTGTTGTATTTTGCTTCTGTGTCCCAGACACAACCACGCACACACACACGTGACGTTAGTAAGCCTAACCTGAATATTTGTCCTAATTGTACCAACTCCCCCAAATAAACTATAAAAAATGTGAGATCCAAGAAAATTGCCCTTACAATGTCTGTTTCTCAAATTCTACTACCGGTATACTTGTGGGGACATTTGGCCCTCACAAGTAAAAATATAAACACAAATACACACATACACGCATGCACACACACACTGCTCTAAAAATTACAGCACTTTCACTGCCAGGAAGCAAATGGTCTCTCCAAGAGGAAATGAGTGACCAGGATGAACAGGCTGTTTTGCATTTAGCTAAATGAGCTCCTCGCTGGACCGCTCTGTGCCGGAGCCTTTCAGCGGTGGACAGCTGTTGATCAGACACTGCGGAACGGGGAGAGACAACATTATGTTAATTATGTCATAATGTCATAATGTCATAATGTCATAATGTAATAGTGTACGCTATGTAACATACATAGCGACAGCCTATACGTTGCTGTCGGCTAGAAACCTCATATAAAAAAAATAGTTTTGAAATAAAATAAAATGACTTATATAAGTGTTACAAATGGATCCAATGTATAATTTAGTCACAAGCTTAGTTACCCACGGACATGTACAGTACACTGTTACTTTCGAACATGTTCCAAAATAGCCCACAAGCTTGTGTATCACGGCTATTTTCACGACTCTTGTTCGACGAAATGGGGTGTTGTAAACATACGAAATAAGCTGAAACATGGAGATACAAGGTTTCTGCCCGTCATCGATGATAATGTACATATTGTCACTGTCGCGTGGAAACCTCACTCGTCAAAAACCTTTACATTTCAGAAAATGGAGCAAAGATCACACAGGATGTGAAAATAGCATGTCTACAATGTCATAACGCGTTGCGATGCAATGCATCGTGGGCTTGTAGATCTGCTATCTTCATTGCTTTTGTGCAACACTCTGGAGAAGTATAGGGCATTAACTTACGAATACATAGAAGTTGAAATGTGGAGATATGAGGTTAACGACACGTGGCCTGTTATACTGGCTGGCTTGCACATACAGTCGGAAGATGATATACAGTATTACAGTATACATACTTTTCTGACTGAGATATATTTGTGGCCTTGAACGGAGGCCATTTGGGGGAGAAACTTGGCCTGGGAGTGTTCCGTGTATCCAAAAGTAAATTAGTCATTTAAAAAGTTGGACACGCTGCGCATCCAAAAGCAACTCGTGGTGTGATGATATGATGATCACATTTATTAGCATTCCTGCTGGCCTCCTCCTCGTGGAAATCTATTCATTATCTCCGCGTTACACAAACTTGTAGAGCCTGTAAAGGCCAAGCAATCTTCCAAGGGATACAGCTAACGCTGAGCGTGGAGGAAGTCATTATGATTACCTTCTGAACATGTGTTCCAAACCTTGAAGCTACTGTAGCTACATCTATAATACATCTGTGATTCTCAACCTTTTCTTAAATGCCAAGGAGCCCCGGTTTGATACCCCCCCCCTAAATGATACACATGTTTATCTCATGGGGCCGCCAAACTACACTTGTAAAATCATCAGTGTGAATTTGACTCTGGAAATTGGAATCATCAGTGTGAATTTGACTCTGGGAGTGTATGAATGGAATAGTTATATATAGGTTAGTTATATAGGCCAGTTTTTGGCCTATATAACCCCTGGTTCCATTTGTGTACAGTACACTCTCAGGCCCCTTTTCCACCGGGGTTGAACTGGTTCCACTGTTTTTTCACGCCTATAGTTTTGAACCAAATTCATTGGTTCAGATCTCTAAAAGTCGGTTTGGAACTGGAACCAAAAAATACTTCTTCTTGCGATGAAGTGGGAACCAAAGTGTGCGTGTCACTATTCAGGTTGGAAGAATTAAAAGAAAGAAAGAAAGGGAACGGAACCAGTTCTAGAACCAAAGTTCTTTTGGTGGAAAAGGGGTCTCAGAGTCACAGACCCGTAAGAGTCAATTTAGACCCTTGGTGGCCCCCTCACTGGTTGAGAACCAGTGAGTCTTCTTTTCCCCCCTTTAGTAATATATTTACTTGTAAGGGAATAATACATAAGTACAGTATACATGGCAGACACCGTTGGACGGATCACAGTGATACATAAATGTAAGAATCTCTTCCCAAAATGTTTCAAATCATCCTCATGGTGGCGCTATACAGTATAAGGCCACACCACATTTTGGGCCTATATAACTCCTGAACCGTAGGACGTACAATAAAGATGTTTCCCCCTGGATTCCTTCATGCTGCAACTAACCATAATGTGCCCCAGCCCCACCCATTTCCACCGGACTAGAATTTTCAGCCAACATTCTACAAATGTTTGTTGCACCACATTAAGTACAAATTGGGTCTTTTGAATCATGTGCCAATAATATTTGACATAATGTAGAACCTTATATGTCAACTATGGTGGCAAATAATTATCAGTAATCATGGCATAGATAATCAAGTATTTCAGTCATTTTGTAGTTTTTTTTATACTGCAATCATGCTATTTGTAAATTCTATATATTGATTATGTATATTGTTGTTTAAAAATCATGTTCTATTTATATTTTTGATTGTGTATTACATAGGTAGAGGTTTTGCATAAGCCCTTTGGTCTTATTGCCTCCTCCTGGCACTTTCCCTTTTATATTTAGTGTTTTCTTTTGTATTGTTTTCTTTTTAGGTTGTGTTAAATAAATCAAATCAAATATTCCTTTCTTACCTGCAAATTGGATACATTTGGTTGGCTTCAGATTTGTGGTCAGAACTGGCACAGCCCTGGGTAGGCCAACCCATTCTGGTGAAGACCTGCGGCCAAGGGGCATGGCTTAGTTATTTATTTATCAGTAAGGGAACATATACAGTAGATTTACTACTTATACCAGATTTTTCTTCGGCAAATTTCCATCTGCAGTTACTTGGCAGGATACAATGAATACAAATGGGCTCCAATCTGCAAAGTCCACAGTAATACTACTAATATTATACAGCAGGTATACTATATCATATGCAGTACACTGGGGGATATCAAAGTGTAGAAGGGCATATGCATAAGGTGTAATGCATTAACATTTGTGCATTAAGCTGTACAACCAAACGTAATCCAGACACATTATTAGTGATGATGAGATGTTTGTTTTGCCTCAAGCCATATTTTAACACTTTGGCTGTGAAGCTTCTCCGGGAACTGCTGTGCTCTTAACATGAGCCAGAAGTGTATTCCAATAGCTAATTATGGACTTATAAATAGAAGATGAAAAAAAGAAGAAGAAAAAAGAGAGGGAATCAGAGGAAGAGCTCCCAAATAAACATATCTTTGACACCTGATTTCGGGAGAGCCAGTCACACACATACTGTACTGTACATACATTCATGAGTGGAAGAAGTGGAAGATTTTTTTTACAGGAATAAAAGTAGCAATACCACAATGTAAAGGTAAATGTATTATGCCCAATGTCCCATTTCACACATTTGTTTTGGAAAAAGCGGATTTAGATGCTCACATGTTGACTCACAGATTGTAGGTGGTGATTTTTCTCAAATAGACTAATACCTATAGGATTGAATTAGTTAAAGGTATATTCAGTGATTTGACTTAATTCAAATATCACTTGTTTTTTATTTTTTTCTGGATAATCCTCCCTACTATAGAGTGTGCTGACCATATAAGGAGTTCCTCCCTGTCCCCAGTGAGCCCCTGGGGTCAAAACACCCTAGTTTCAGTTTTGGTGGCGGGTGGCAAAGCCTTCATCCAATCAGGATGAGAGGGGCCTTCCTCCAATCATGATCGAGTGGGGGCGGGCCTTGGTGCACATGCTGTTGGCCTGTTGCACTTCCCCCCACTGTAGAGCGTGCATGTGCACATTTTGTTACCTGGGGCGGACTGGGTGGTTTTCCAAATCACCCAAATCACTGAATGCTCCTTTAATGCATGTTTTGCATTAATAATCTAAATCGGCAAAGTATCTAATTAGAAACTGAAGTTTTAGTTACTTGTTTTAGATTTGCCTCTGAGATGTAGTATAAGTATTGAAAAATGGACATACTGTATTAGCCTACTGTACTCAAGTAAAAGTACCTCAAAATTGTACTTAAGTACCATGTATTTCTGTCATTGCACATTTGCACATGTAATAGAATGATATTTCTGCATGATAGTGAACTGCATACAGTGCATAGTATTTCTACATATTTCTGCATGATAGTGAACTGCATACAGTGCATAGTATTTCTACAGTGAAGATAACTGACTAGTAATGTCTGTGAGATCGATCGATTGCTCATGCCTTCAGCCTGCCTGTAGGGGGAACCGCAGCACCAATCTCCATTCAATACAAAGCCTTGAATGAGAGAAGACGTCTGCGTATTGTTTCACATACTATTATCCCCTGTTCCAGGTAAATATATGGGGAAACGTTACCCTGTGGATACATAGTTTCATGCTATTTTTGCACTCAGGGTTTTGTGTGTTTTGATGGGAGAAAGAACATTAATAGCGTTTGTAGTGCTTACTCACTGACCACAACATGTATACATATGAGCTAAGCTAGCTAACGTAGCACAAGCCATGTCAGCAGACAGCACGTCGCTGTTTGTGATGACGTCACTCATAGAAAAGGGGTTACGGTTTTGCTGGATGCCAGAATGCACAACTCTGAAGAAGTGGTGCATAGTTATCATTACTGTTCTGTATTGCACTAATGTTTCATGGGTACATTTTAGGCTGGTTAAAGTCACATTGCAAATGGTATGAAAAGAAGACATAAGTTTATTGAAGTTAAAAGTGTTGGTTTAAAATGATTACTAACACATGCTTACCTATATACAGTATTTATCTCAGGGATATGGAATGTACAGTAAGCCAAGTTAAATGTGTTATTATGGACACCGAGCTACCTATACACTTACCTGGTTCTCGTCCTGTATAATTGATGATGATTCATACGTACCTTGATTGTGAAGATGCTGTAATATGTATGTTTATCTATGATGTGTTGATTATTTGATAATTGATTCAATACAAAGCCTTGAATGAGAGAAGACGTCTGCGTATTGTTTCACATACTATTATCCCCTGTTCCAGGGGTACAACATTTGGAGGCACTGCTCTAGATGCCAGAAGGGAGGACCATCCTCAGTACCCACAAGGACCCCTCTCATCAAGCATCTTCCAAAAACAACTCGGGCAGCAGAGGACAAAGTGGCTATAAAAGAGGGCCAAAAGTGACTGGTACGTGTGCATTCTGAGGTGAACCAAGTGACCACTAGGGAGCAGCAACGTTCAGTGAAAACCCTCTACACTAGCACTGTTGTCCACCTACCTGCTAAAATGGAGTCTATGTTGGAGACCTTACAGCTGGAGATTAAAGGAGCATTGTACAGACTTAACAGAGACCAACTGATAAAAATCATTGAGCTGCAAATACCACAGTCAGTGAAGGAGGATGTGATGGACAAAACTCGCAACGCTCTTATCTCACATGTCATAAAATATGTGGACAGTGATTATTTGGCGAACCTAGAAGATGATGGCATGGCATGGATGCTGAGTTTAAAGGATACGATGGAGAAATTTGAAGATACTAGTGAAATGAGTTCATCAGCTAAACCAAAACAAAATGAGGAGCAGGAAAAATTGCAAAGGGAGCTAGAGACACTGAAACTTGCTCTGCAGCAGAAGGAGAGTGAAATGCAGGTGTTGGTGAATAAAAAGGTGGATCCTACTCTAGACCACAACTCACCACAAAAGAATGTGGTACCGGCCCATCCAGATAGTGCACCCTGGCGCAAAGAGTTCAAGATATCTGGTCAAATAGGAGAACTTGGACAGAAAGACCGGCTCACGTTTTCTAGTCTGGCGCGTCAAATGGAGAACGGGCTGAGTAAAGGTTATTCAGACCTAGAAATAGTGGACGCTGTGATCAGAGCTACGTACCAGGCCTGCAGCTGCGGAATTACCTTGAAGGAAAAAAAGATCTCACTTTACCTACCTTACGTAGTATCCTCAGGTCTCATTATCAGGAGAAGAGTGCAACAGAGCTGTACAAGCAACTTACCGCGGACGCACAGGGTCAAAAGGAGACCCCACATAACTTTCTCCTGCGTACAATGGACTTGAGACAGAAAATTCTGTTTGCCTCTCAGGAGGCAGAGTCTGGCCTTAAGTACGACCCCACACTAGTACAGAGCCTGTTCATGCATACAGTACTTACTGGTTTACAGAGTGACAGTGTAAAGAGTGACCTACAACCTTACCTCCTACAGACATCTACCTCGGATGAAATGCTGCTGGAGAAACTTAATGTTGCATGCGCTAATGACAAAGAGAGGCAGGATAAAAAGAGACAGAACTTACCACCTCGTTCCACTAATGTCCATGTAGTCCAGTCCAGTGATGTTTCTGTCGAGAAGAAATGTAACTCACAACAGCAGACAACCACCCCTGCATCTGATTTGTTAATGGAGCTTAAAGAATTACGATCAGACATGGTGATGTTAAAGGATCTGAAAGCTGAGGTCGCCCACATCAGAGAAAGTATCCAGAAGCCAACACAGGGGCCTCAGCAATATCAGCCGGCCGATAGAGAATATGGAAATATGCCAGCCTACAATCACCCATCCGGGCCGATACAGGGTCAATGGTCAGCTCAAGGACAGGGGCCAACGAGAGAAACAGCGCAGTTTCAACAGAGATCTTCACCCCAACGATTCTACACCGCACCACGTTCCCGGTCAGTATGTTTCAACTGCAGACAGAATGGTGTGGAGTACTGCCAGCATTGCTTCAACTGCGGGAGTAGCGAGCACTTCCGTGCAGGCTGCAGGATGTACAGAGAACCAAGACCAGCCCGTGAGAGTCCTTTAAACGAAGAGCGGTCGCTTCCACGGGACCGGGAGTGACCCGACACTTAAATGTGTCCCAACGCTGTGCAAACTGTGGAAGAGGAGAGGAAAACCAAACATTGAAACAGTGCTCTGTCTGTAAGAAAACAATTTACTGTTCAAGAGAATGTCAAGTTATCCACTGGTCAGAACATAAAAACAACTGTACACCATGCAACTTGCCAAAAGAAGAGAGACAAAGAACTTACACATGCCACAGTGTTAATGATAAAGGCAGGAACAGCCAGACAAGAAGTCGATCCACAGTGATTGAGTTGGTGGGAAAGAAATGTCTAGTTGAAGCTTACTTACAAGGACAGAGAACTCAGATGCTATGGGATACAGGCTCACAGGTGTGTGTTATAGATGAAGAGTGGAAGGCTGAACACTTACCGGATGTAAAACTGAGAGAGATTGCAGAGATTATTGATCCACTTAAGCCCTTACACCTTGAAGCTGCAAATGGAACCGGAATGCCCTATGTCGGGTATGTAGAAGTGACTTTCAGTTTGGCAGCGGACGCTAAAGAGCTCCAAATCCCAGAGCTCCAAATCCCAGTGTTGGTGCTGAAAGGTAACCAGCAGCCTTGCCCCATACTTGGTTTTAATGTCATTGAGTGCATCATCGTAAACAGTCTAAAGAAGCAGACAGAATACACTCACCCAGAGAATTTGGTGAAGACCGTGGAGATGGCTTTCCCGACTTTGAAAAAGAACCAAGTAAGGGCTTTCATCAACGCAGTGAGTACAGAACAGATGGGTGAATATTCAGTAAAAACAATGATTGGGAAGATCACTGTGCCAAAACATTGTGCAGTTCAGGTTAAATGTCGGGTGCAGGCAAGGCCCTTTGAAGAGGACACAACACTTGTATTTGAGCCAGATGAGAACCAGCAATGGCCAGAAGGGCTTGAATTTTGTGACACCCTCTTATTAGTCAGAAAGGGAGCTTCACCAAAAGTCACTGTGGATGTGCAAAACCCCACCAACCATGATATAATTTTATCAGGGAAAACCCTAATTGGCACTGCACAGCCCGTCAAGTCAATATATCCAGCCAGCATACTGGAAAAGGCTCACTCACCTGTCAATGTAAACCACATTCAGAATCGTGGTGCCAACAAGGATGATATCAGTGAGGAGCTGTGGGACCCCCCTGTTGACCTGAGTCACATAAGTGAAGAACAGGGACAAATAGTAAGTCAAATGCTACGGGAGGAATCCAGTTCGTTCTCCAGGACTGATGATGACATAGGCTGTATTGAACAGTTACAGTTGTACATTTCATTGAAAGACAGTGACCCAGTGGCACGAACATACGTGTCTGTCCCAAAGCCGTTGTACCAGGAAATGAAGGAATATATACTTGATTTGATTGCACAAGGCTGGGTTGAGAAATCAAACTCATCCTATTCCTCTCCTATGGTCTGTGTAAGGAAAAAAGACGGCACTCTGCGCTTATGTATAGACTACAGAGCGTTGAACAAGAAGACTCACCCTGACCGGCAACCAATCCCCCGGGTACAGGACATTATGGATAACCTGGGGGGGAACACCCTGTTTTCTCTGTTGGACCAGGGAAAAGCGTACCACCAGGGCTTCATGGCCAAAGAAAGCAAGCACCTGACAGCCTTCGTGACCCCGTGGGGCTTGTATGAGTGGGTTAGAATCCCATTCGGGCTCATGAATGCACCTGCAGTATTCCAACGCTGCATGGAGGAGTGTTTAGATGATTTAAGGGATGAAATATGTGTTCCATATTTGGATGACACAATTGTATTCAGCAAAACGTTTGAAACCCATGTCAACGATGTCAGAAGAGTACTACAGCGTCTGCGGCAGTATGGGATTAAACTCAAGCCACGTAAGTGTGACCTTTTCAAGACTCAAGTCCGGTATCTTGGCAGAATTGTGTCTGCGGAAGGTAGCAGAATGGACCCAGCCGACACTGCAGCCGTACGGGCCCTCAAGGAGAAAAAGCCAAAGACTGTCGGTGAGCTGAGGAGTATTATGGGCCTATTAAGCTACTATAGGCAATATATAAAGGATTTTTCACGCATCGCCAGTCCACTCTACGACCTACTCAAAGGGCCGGAAGAAGAAAACAAGGGACAATACAGAGGAAGGAAGCTGCAGACAAAAGCAAAGATCAGAGGAGTACCATCACACACACCAGTCAAGTGGACAGACATGCACCAACGGATCCTAGAGCAGCTGATTGACTGTCTAGTTCAGCCTCCAGTCCTTGGATTCCCAGACTTTTCTCAGCCTTTCATCCTTCACACGGACGCGTCCAACAAGGGTTTAGGAGCTGTGTTATATCAGCGACAGACTGGGAAACTCAGAGTCATTGCGTATGGATCACGAACGTTGACAGCACCAGAGAAGAACTACAATCTCCACTCGGGGAAACTGGAGTTTCTGGCTCTTAAATGGTCCATCACCGAAAAGTTTCGTGATTATTTATATTACGCCCAATTCTTCACAGTGTACAGCGATAACAACCCACTCACATATGTGTTGTCCACTGCCAAATTGAATGCAACAGGGAGTCGATGGGTCTCAGAACTTGCTGATTTTCATTTCACCATTAAATATCGCCCAGGAAAAGAGAATATAGATGCGGACAGCTTGTCTAGGATGCCCATAGACATGGAGACCCTAATGCGACACTGTACCGAGGAGATGTCATCTGATGCAGTGGGAGCAACTTCACAGGCAGTAGGAGCACAGCAAGAGTCTGACGTCGCATGGTCGATGGCTATCTCGGCTACATGTGCAGTGGCAACCAGGAGTGCATCTATTATACCATTCACCGTAGCAGAGATACAACAGAGTCAGAGCGATGACCCAAACATAGCACCAGTGGTACAGTACAAATTGTCAGGAACGAGACCAGTTGGGAGAGAACTGAAAAGTCTCAGCATGCACAGTCGATGCCTGTTAAGGGAATGGGATAGGCTTGAGATATGTGACGGTGGAGTACTCTACAGGAAGACAGCAAAACGGAGACAACTGGTGCTGCCGGGAAAGCATAAAGCTACAGTGTTCAGGGAACTACACGACGAAATGGGCCATCAAGGAATAGACAGGACAACATCATTGATACGGGAGCGGTTCTTTTGGCCATATATGCAAAGAGAAGTGGAGCAGTATGTCCTTAGGAGTTGTAGCTGTCTGAAACAGAAAACACCCTGCCGTCAGACAAGAGCACCACTCACCAGTATCATCACAACCCAACCATTTGAACTTGTCTCGATTGACTTCCTCCACCTCGACAAGTGCAAGGGTGGGTATGAATATATACTCGTAATCATTGACCACTTCACTCGCTTCGCCCAGGCGTATGCTACCACAAATAAGTCAGGAAAAACTGTGGCTGATCGGATCTTTAATGACTACGCACTCAAGTATGGATTTCCGTCGAGGATACATCATGATCAGGGGGGGGAGTTTGAGAATCAGCTCTTCTCCCAACTGAGCAAGTACTGCGGCGTCGCTGGGTCGAGGACGACGCCCTACCACCCTCAGGGGAATGGACAAGTAGAGCGTTTTAATCGCTCATTACTTCAGATGTTAAAGACGCTCACTGACCAACAAAAGTCAAATTGGAAGGATTCTTTGAACAAGCTGATATATGCATACAATTGCACTCGGTGTGAAGTATCGGGGTTCTCCCCATTCTACCTCCTCTTTGGGCGGTCCCCACGACTACCCATTGATATGCTATTCGACCTGAATCCTGAACCAAGCGGTGGCAGTCACCGTGACTATGTGGAGAAATGGAAAAAAGGCATGGAAGAGGCCTATAAGATCACACAAGAAAACATGCATAAAGCTACAGTAAAGAGCAAAGGAGCTTATGATACCAAAGTCAGGAGCTCAGCATTGTATCCAGGGGACCGCGTCCTGGTGAGGAATATGATGCCTCGGGGAGGTCCAGGCAAGTTGAGGAATCATTGGGAAGATACGATCCATACTGTCGTTCGTCAAGTGGGGAGAGATGTACCAGTCTATGAGCTGAAACCAGAGCAAGGGAAAGGGAGAACTAGGGTATTACATCGCAATCTTCTCTTGCCCTGCGACTACCTGCCACTGGAGGATCAAGTACACCCACGCGTGAAACCGCGGAGAACAGCGGAGACGGACAAAGACATTACTGAAGACGACGACGACGATGATGAAGAGGAGTACTACTTGGTGGACATGCCACAACGGCAACCACAGGATCAGCAGGAGGTTGTTACAGGGGAACCTGTCGACAGTTGGCTGTCTGAACCGGAGGACATGGATGAATGGACAGACTTAGTGGACTACGTACCTGACCGCAGGGAGAGCTCAGGGGAACGCTTACCTGAGAGCGAGGAGGGTCAAGAGGATAACTTACCTGACAGCGATGGAAACCGAACCTACCGGAACCTACCTGAGAATAATCAAATGGAGAACTTACCTGTAGAAGTACCTCAGTCGCCAGCCCGAGGTGTTGGGGAAGAGCAGAGATCTCCCCGGCCTCAGAGGGAGTGCAGACCACCGAAGATATTCACGTATGACCAGCTTGGCAATCCAACTTGCCACAACATAGCGGTGCTGCCTTATTATGCAAATGCCCATGTGCCATGGACAGTTCCGATGCAGCCATACTGCTACCAGCCTCCCTTCATATATGGAATATCTATAGACTGTTGAATGCACCCCTTTTCATATACACTCATTGTCCTGAACTGTCACTTACTCGTGGACTTGAAACAAAGCCGAGTGACAGATAAACTCACAGACTGTCACACACAGCAAACTACTAACGAGGGTATAAAAAGAGTTCCAGAAATGTGAGCACTGACACTGATAGCTAGGGCATAAAAAGAGTTCCGGATTGTCATACTTGAATGTGAATGTTTGCAAAAGAGTTCCAAGAATGTAACATTGCAATGACTTTTATTTGGTGAAAGAGTTTCATGTTTCAAAAGAGTTCCAGATTTCAATAGTGGGGACTAGGGTATTGCCGGTCACTACAGGATTACTGATCACAATGTTGAGGACAACATCTGTTTTTGAGGGGGAGTATGTAATAGAATGATATTTCTGCATGATAGTGAACTGCATACAGTGCATAGTATTTCTACATATTTCTGCATGATAGTGAACTGCATACAGTGCATAGTATTTCTACAGTGAAGATAACTGACTAGTAATGTCTGTGAGATCGATCGATTGCTCATGCCTTCAGCCTGCCTGTAGGGGGAACCGCAGCACCAATCTCCATTCAATACAAAGCCTTGAATGAGAGAAGACGTCTGCGTATTGTTTCACATACTATTATCCCCTGTTCCAGGTAAATATATGGGGAAACGTTACCCTGTGGATACATAGTTTCATGCTATTTTTGCACTCAGGGTTTTGTGTGTTTTGATGGGAGAAAGAACATTAATAGCGTTTGTAGTGCTTACTCACTGACCACAACATGTATACATAATGAGCTAAGCTAGCTAACGTAGCACAAGCCATGTCAGCAGACAGCACGTCGCTGTTTGTGATGACGTCACTCATAGAAAAGGGGTTACGGTTTTGCTGGATGCCAGAATGCACAACTCTGAAGAAGTGGTGCATAGTTATCATTACTGTTCTGTATTGCACTAATGTTTCATGGGTACATTTTAGGCTGGTTAAAGTCACATTGCAAATGGTATGAAAAGAAGACATAAGTTTATTGAAGTTAAAAGTGTTGGTTTAAAATGATTACTAACACATGCTTACCTATATACAGTATTTATCTCAGGGATATGGAATGTACAGTAAGCCAAGTTAAATGTGTTATTATGGACACCAAGCTACCTATACACTTACCTGGTTCTCGTCCTGTATAATTGATGATGATTCATACGTACCTTGATTGTGAAGATGCTGTAATATGTATGTTTATCTATGATGTGTTGATTATTTGATAATTGATTCAATACAAAGCCTTGAATGAGAGAAGACGTCTGCGTATTGTTTCACATACTATTATCCCCTGTTCCAGGGGTACAACACACATACATGAGATCTGTCCACTACATTTATAACCATCCTATAGAGCGTCGCAGTCCCGTCCCCGAGAATTTCCAATTCATTTTTCCCATAGATGTTTCAAAAAGTATTTATTTAAAGATCTGTAAGCCTCGGACAAAGCCAACTCGGATGGTGACAATAAACACATTTTTTTGCGCCAAACAATATAATTAGAAAGAAGAAAAACAACAAAAAAGGTGTTGTACCTTGCCCTTTATTTCTTGTTTCTAATTAGAAACATCTAATTAGCCCAAAGAATTGTGTTTATGAGTAACATTTTAGACTAGTTTTTATATGTTGACGAAATTGTCAATATATTTAGTCTGAGGTTGTTTAGTAATCATAGCTTTTTTTTTTTTTTAAGGTAGTCGGCGAACATTTTTCGTCATAGTCAACGAGTTAAGTCAACCAAATTAACACCTAGCGCCTCTGCATCCATGCAGCCTTTCAGTCGCTTGGTCGTTATTAATTAGTCAAGTAGATAAATCAGATGAAATATACATAACGTTCCACATTGCAACTCTGACATGTGCTTTTAAAGCCCAGTGACAGAGCGGCAGAGGGAAAAAAAATAACACAAACACAAACCCCACCCCCAGGGGTCCTTGAGGGGGTCACAATCATGTAAACATATTTCATTTTTGAGTGGTGTAAACCACTCCTACAACTGGCTTTGTTAGTTTACGTGTCTGTCTGTCTGTCTGTGCTCAAAAAATGAGCACGGTTGCTATGGTCACCCAGTTCACACGGGTGTGATTTCATTACGTCAGACATTACGTCAGACCACAGCTGATCAGTCTATAATAAGACCTTACACCACTCAGTTCACACGGGTGTGTTTTTTTTTAATCGGGGGGCTTGACACAAAAAGGTTAGAACTACTGCTTTAGAAGGCATTTATAAACCATTTAGGACTGAGGCCCATTCTAATAATGCCTTTAAATCCTGATCTAAGTTTTCTGAAAACTATTTATTAAAAAATGACAAAAACAAGCATGTTGTTACTGTATATACGGTATACAGTAACAACCGTCCTGAAAGGTATGGTTACAAAAAGGGGTTCCCGTCCTTAATGGGTTTGGGTTAAATCCACTATTTTTAACTGTACTTTTCCACTTGTTAGACATAATTTTGTAATAAAATAAACACACCGCAAGTGGGACTGAGAGAGAGACTTTTGACTGAAGTTTATATAACTTTTAAGTTTATAATGGAGGATTCTGTACTGTTATTTTTGGATACTTTGACTGCACTGCATTTCAAAGACAAATATCGTTACGTTTGACTCCATTACATTTCTACAAAGGGGAAGAAAGCAGATTATGAATTATTAACCACTGAAGCCGTACCAACATATTTCAGTGTTACAGACGTGTGTGTCTTCTATACTGTTTTTGCAGGTGGAGAATTCTACGAGACCTCTCCGTATGAACCTGTGGCTCCGGTGCGTCATCCAGACGCCTTCCGCCTGGCCTCCATCATATCAGGTAACAACCCACGAGTCCCCCCCCCCCACCCCCTGTCTTGATTTAGTATTCTGTACTTTACTTTGACTATGACAAATATTGTACTTTTGACTCCACTACATTCTAGGAATATTTCAAATATAGGGCCTACCATTTGAAAGTATATAGTCACACCGTGCTAGGAGCTTGTAGATCTGCCATTTGTGAAAAAGTGTGAACATTTGTGCAGATCTTTGAATATATCTATATCCCTTGCACACAATATTTTTTGGAGATGTTGGGTCTGCACCCAAATACATAATTATGGGGGTCCTTGAGTTGACATGAAGAAGTTTGAGAACCAATAAGCACAAATCTGACAGAGCAACGTTCGCTTGTAGTTGAGTCATATTTGACCCAGGAGTATCTTATACCTTGTAGTTGAGTCATATTTGACCCAGGAGTATCTTATACCTTGACTCAAGGTATAAGATAGCACTTTGAGCACTTTGTATCGACCGTTACTTTGATCTTTAATGTGCCCCCAGTACTTCGTCATGTGAGTGGAATACAGATGTATAGCGCACAGTACTTGTTGGAAAAAACAACATGTTTTTCACGCCGCTCCGACAGGGGTCAGAGACAGAGCGACTCTCCTGGGATTCATAAATGCGTTCAAAGAGCCTGTTGAAGACAACTTATTTAACTGGTGCCGGTGCTGGTGCTTTTAGAGAGACCGGCACTGCCACAGCCGTTTGAAGTATAGCATCTACACACAGTAAAAAAAAAAAAAAATCCTCCGCGTTAATTGGACTCGGAGGAGTTCAAATCGACCCCCTCGCAGGTCCATTCGATTACATTTGGTACACTCCTTCCGAGTTGAATTAACACTGCAGATTTCACTGTGTATTCTCTCCCCCCTATACCTAGCCTATACATATATTTCCCGCGTATTGATTTTGCTTTCAGTTTGATTTCCTATTTGGCTTACTAATTAAACAGCCGAGCTCTCAGCAAGGGGCAACTACGGCTCACTGTTTAATTTACTGCTTATTACCGTAAGGGCATTGCTAATCAATGCAGGGCTTATCATAAGACGCAGCTACAATGGCTAATGCGGCGGGGAGAGTAGAGGATATGGCTGGCCGTGAAAAGAAGATAGGTGGGAATGGACCCAGCGATGGATCCTGTCCAATGCCAGTGCTACGGGCCAGAGTGGGGTCCGGGGGTCCCTAGGGGGGTTCCAGCGGGTCCCCAGCAAAAGGAGTTTACCACTCGAACTGTACATCAGCTCGTTGAACATTATTTTAAAAAGAACATGAGTAGTAGTTGAGTAGACGACACTCATGGTCAATTCGAATACATTTATAGAGCACCTTTATCCAAAGCACTTTACAAATGTGCGTTACATTCACCAAATATACAACAAAAAAACTAAAATATTTAATTCACCCATTTTCAACCTATCTTCCTAATTATTGTTCCTCATTAATGCTCATTAAAAGATACATAGCCCCACTCTGTGTCTAGAGCAGGGGTTCTCAACGTTTTTGGCTGGGGACTCTCGGAAATGCTTTGGCCATGTCTCGTCTGTCTGTCTGTCTGTCTGTCTGTCTGTCTGTCTGTTTTTTTTGTTAACTGTGTGGGCCTGTGTTTAGACGCAAGGGCCACGCCTCCATGTGGTTTTGCGGTGCGGTTAGAAAGTAAGCACCAGTGACATCATCGATGGGGAATCCAAGCTAATAGAAACTGTGAAAATGTGAAATCTTTAGTTTAAAATTAAAATAAATAAATAAACTGCCTGATGATGATGTCACTGGTAGCCAGGTTTCTGAAGTGTGCACAGCCCTATGATGAGACACAGACTGTGTAGATGTTTTTAGCATTTTATCATGAGCATTAGAGGACCAGTTATACAGTATATGAAGATAGGTTGAACATGGATGAAGTCGTCCTTTAAGTACAGTACTCAAGGAAAAGCACTTTGTTACTGAGTGTCCACAACTGATGATAAGACGGAAAGACGGCGATATGGCTAATGCAATGAGGAAAGAGGCTGGCTGGGCCGTAAAAAATAGGTGAGAGCCGACCCAGCAATGGATCCTGTCTGTTGCCAGCGCTACAGGCGGGGTACAGTCACTTGAAAATGCAATCGTTTCCCTTTCATCCTGTACCGACATAAATCGCCCGTGGACATTCCACCCTCCCCCTCACCTTGTTTCTTTTTTTATTATTTTATTTTTCTTCCCTCTTTTGCCAAAAGCAATTTACACACGGAAGACAGCGAGTTGTCCTGTTTCTGCGGTTTGGCTTGATGTATCTGGCTTCGTTTTATATCTGGGAGGGACTGGAGATATCCACGCTTTCTGCATAATCCCCTTAGCGTTCCAAGTCAACCGTGTATCACTGGGTCTGTTTTTGTTTTTTGAAAATACACTTCTTTGATATTGGTGAATGGGAGTGTGGGAACGTCTGAGAAAACATATATAAAATAAAGGCACGGGCCTTCGGTTACTTTGTAGTTTTTTGAGGATATTATTTACAAACTGCATGCCTCTTCTGATTTAAAGGCTTTAAAAGCGCCACTTTGAAAGCACTTCTGGAGTCTACTTCCAACTCCATTTTAACCACACAATATTATATCGACATTTTCTCAAAAAGGACAAATGGAATTGTAATCAATAAAACAACAATCTCTGGAAGACTTGTCGCCTATGATGAAAATACCGGCCCCAAAATAGCGACAACACCATGTGAAGTGACCAAAATCGTTGCACATCGGCTGCATAACTGTCGATACCGATGGCGTCAAAAAAGTCAAATTATGGCCGATATCGTTGCTGTCGGGCAGAAACCTCTACCTCCTTTACTTCTATTCTGGAGCTTGTATAGATTAGCTACTTTTTGCTATTTTCTTAATTGAATCCTGAAAAGTAACATGAGGACTTTCTACCTGACAGAGATGACAATTCTGATGGTTTTGCTCTAAAATAGCATTTTGAACAATCGCAGATACAGCCATGTGCTGATGTCCAAGTGCAAGCGTATATAATACAGTGGTAATAGAAGGAGCATGTCAGGATATACAATAGCTACACATTAAGACGTAACAGGGGACTCATTACTGTATCCATCTTTGCTTTTGCAGTTGCTTCCTCTCTTCTCTCCGAGGTGAAATATCGGATTTGTTCTCCGAAATCTATTTAGGCCCCCCCGGAGCGGGACTCGTTATTCATCATTTCTGAGGACAGATTAATTGATTGTGGTGCTGGGCATAAAACCGCGGAGAAAACAGATAAATAATTACACACTTGTTCCGTGGCGAATACCTCTCACTTCGATTGCCAAACCACAGTTAGAAGTAATCATAAGCAAACGATGGCGGAAGAAGTACTCAGATATAAAGTAGCCTACAGAAAAAAATATCGATACCACAATGTAGAAATAATTATTCTACTACCCCTGTATTCAATATTTTACCTGAGTAAAAGTATTGGCATCAAAATATACTTAAAACCAGTAAAAGTAGTTTTCCTTTTTTCAAAAGTGCTGTCAAAAATGTCTAAAAGCTCCTTGACCTTGTATATCTACAATGATATTTTCGAACAGCCAATTCCAGTAAAACAGGCCTTAATTAATTGGTTAATGTTTTGTAATAATTAATCACAATCTGAAAAGTACTTGTAACTAAACCTGTCAAATAATTGTAGTCGAATAAAAAAAATTGACTGGAGTAGAAGTAAAAAGTTTTATAAATATATACCTAAAAAAGAATCTTCTTCTTAATGGTGATATTCATATTAATGAGTGATATTTTTGGGCTAAAACAAAATGTTTTTTTGTTAAAAGGTCAAAGCTTCTGATAAGTAATCATTGCTCTTTAATAATGCTCAGGTGGATTGCCAATTTCTGTCACGGTGGCAAAAAGTATTGAACCCAAGTGCAGAGTCATGACCAGCAAGGCAGAGTGTAATCAAAGGATTTATTGAATAAATGCAGAAAAAAGGCAAAACTTAGTAACTACTGGCAAACACTAAGCAGTCCAAAAATGCAAAAAACAAAGAGGTACAAGCAGCAGCAAATTACCAGAAGCTTCAAAGCATAGTCCAGGAACAAGGCACAAGGCAAGAGCTCCCAGGTACAACAACATGACATGAAAGTATGATCCGACAAGGTGTGTGTGCAATGAGTCCAGTCTTATAGGTGGTGGGTTGATTGCAGTAGTGTTCACAGGTTTGTAATGGGCTGGGCTGATGAGAGTGGAACCAGGTGTGTAACTGGGACTGAAGTGTGGAATGGGATGAGGGAGTGGCCGAAGTGGAAATACAGACAGGGGGAGACTCAAATCATGACAGTACCCTCCCCTCAAGGGGCGGATTCCAGACGACCCATGACCTAGACCAGGAACGAGCAGGGTGGGTGGAGGGGGTCTGGAGGAGGGAGACTGTGTCATGGCACCAGAGCAAAGGGATCCGGGAACCTGAACCTCAGGTGGACGGCCTGGAGGATGGACCCGGGCTGAGCAGCTTACGTCTGGAGGCCGGCCGGGAGGCAGAGACGAGACGAAGGACGCGTCTGGAGGTCGGCCGGGAGGCCGAGACGAGGCGAAGTAGGCACCGTCTGGAGGTCGGCCGGGAGGCCGAGACGAGGGAGGCGCCGTCTGGAGGTCGGCCGGGAGGCCGAGACGAGGCGAGGGAGGCGCCGTCTGGAGGTCGGCCGGGAGGCCGAGACGAGGGAGGCGCCGTCTGGAGGTCGGCCGGGAGGCCGAGACGAGGCGAGGGAGGCGCCGTCTGGAGGTCGACCGGGAGGCCGAGACGAGGCGAGGGAGGCGCCGTCTGGAGGTCGGCCGGGAGGCCGAGACGAGGCGAGGGAGGCGCCGTCTGGAGGTCGACCGGGAGGCCGAGACGAGGCGAGGGAGGCGCCGTCTGGAGGGCGACCGGGAGGCCGAGACGAGGCGAGGGAGGCGCCGTCTGGAGGTCGACCGGGAGGCCGAGACGAGGCGAGGGAGGCGCCGTCTGGAGGTCGACCGGGAGGCCGAGATGAGGTGAGGGAGGCGCCGTCTGGAGGTCGGCCGGGAGGCTGAGACGACTCAGCGGTGTCATCCGGCGGACGTCCTGGAGGCCCAGGAAACGGGGCTGCAGGAGACGAGGATGCTTCAGACTCCGGAGACGGGACCCCAGAAGACGCTGCAGACTTCGGAGACGGGACCCCAGAAGACGCTGCAGGCTCAGGAGACGGGACCCCAGAAGACACTGCAGGCTCAGGAGACGGGACCCCAGAAGACACTGCAGGCTCAGGAGACGGGACCCCAGAAGACGCTGCAGGCAGAGGCGAGGCCGGAGGTGCTGCAGGCAGAGGCGAGGCCAGAGGTGCTGCAGGCAGAGGCGAGGCCAGAGGTGCTGCAGGCAGAGGCGAGGCCAGAGGTGCTGCAGGCAGAGGCGAGGCCAGAGGTGCTGCAGGCAGAGGCGAGGCCAGAGGTGCTGCAGGCAGAGGCGAGGCCAGAGGTGCTGCAGGCAGAGGCGATGCCGAAGGGGCTGCAGGCGGAACTGCAGGCGGAACTGCAGGCGGAGGGGGCGGAGCTGCAGGTGGTGCTGCAGGTAGAACTGCAGGTGGTGCTGCAGGCGGTGCTGCAGGTAGAGCTGCAGGTGGATCTGCAGGCGGTGCTGCAGGTAGAACTGCAGGCGGTGCTGCAGGTAGAACTGCAGGCGGTGCTGCAGGTAGAACTGCAGGCGGTGCTGCAGGAGCTGGACACCGAGGAGACAAAGAGGATGCTGCACACCCAGGAGAGGAGGAGGATGCTGCACACCCAGGAGAGGAGGAGGATGCTGCACACCCAGGAGAGGAGGATGCTGCACACCCAGGAGAGGAGGATGCTGCACACCCAGGAGAGGAGGATGCTGCACACCCAGGAGAAGAGGATGCTGCACACCCAGGAGAGGAGGAGGATGCTGCACACCCAGGAGAGGAGGATGCTGCACACCCAGGAGAGGAGGAGGATGCTGCACACCCAGGAGAGGAGGAGGATGCTGCACACCCAGGAGAGGAGGAGGATGCTGCACACCCAGGAGAGGAGGATGCTGCACACCCAGGAGAGGAGGAGGATGCTGCACACCCAGGAGAGGAGGAGGATGCTGGAGACGAGGAGGGTGCTGAAGACGAGGAGGATGCTGGAGATGAGGATGATGATGCTGCACACCCAGGAGATGAGGAGGGTGCTGCAGATTGTGGAGACTGGACTGTAGGTGGAACTGCAGGCAGGGCTACCGGCACCGGAGGCGGGGCTGCAGGTGGAACTGCAGGCAGGGCTACAGGCACCGGAGGTGGGACTGCAGGTGGATCTGCAGACACCGGTGGTCTCCGAGGCCGAGCAGGGGCTGACTGCAGACTCGAGATGGCTGACCGGGTGGGCTTGGTTGCTTGGCGATCCTGGGAAATTTTGCCCCGTTTGTTGGCACTACGGGGACCTCCCAGAGCCAGGCGTGTGCCCAGATAAGGATTTGTGGCATGAGGTGGCGCTGAATAAACAGGTATCCTTGCATGTTTGCAAAAATAAGACAATAGGTCTAATGGCTTGGCTTTCTGCTGGTCATTATTAGGGCTGGCAGGATTCAGGCTCAAGACTCCACACCTAATGGAGTGAGGGGCTTTCTGGGAAGTATGAACCAAGCTGGTCTCAAAGTCATTAAGCTTAGTACGGACAGCATCCAAACGGGGCACAAAATGGCTGACCCAAGGCCTCTCTTTAAGCCACTGCTGCTGGTTTGAAATCTCCCCCTCAACCTCAGCACGCAGGTTAGGAGGAGAGGCCATAAAACGATCAACCAAACATTCAAAGTCTGCCACTTTTAGGCGAAAAAGTTTTAACTCTGCTGGGTTCATAATGGTCGGATCATTCTGTCACGGTGGCAAAAAGTATTGAACCCAAGTGCAGAGTCATGACCAGCAAGGCAGAGTGTAATCAAAGGATTTATTGAATAAATGCAGAAAAAAGGCAAAACTTAGTAACTACTGGCAAACACTAAGCAGTCCAAAAATGCAAAAAACAAAGAGGTACAAGCAGCAGCAAATTACCAGAAGCTTCAAAGCATAGTCCAGGAACAAGGCACAAGGCAAGAGCTCCCAGGTACAACAACATGACATGAAAGTATGATCCGACAAGGTGTGTGTGCAATGAGTCCAGTCTTATAGGTGGTGGGTTGATTGCAGTAGTGTTCACAGGTTTGTAATGGGCTGGGCTGATGAGAGTGGAACCAGGTGTGTAACTGGGACTGAAGTGTGGAATGGGATGAGGGAGTGGCCGAAGTGGAAATACAGACAGGGGGAGACTCAAATCATGACAATTTCAGCCAATCAGGAGAGGGTGCCCATTTATCAGCTTCAATGTGATTGTGTTCCAGTTCCAATTTGGTCTGCTCCTTTCTTTGTGTCATCACTTTGCATTTCACTTGTTTATGCTGTATGAGTTTGTTCTTCTGATTTGAAGACCTGACAATGTTTTATTTTGTTCTGTTTACTAAAGAGCTGGAGAGGCAAGGAGACCCTAGAAAAAGTCCCCCATAAATCAAGTGTTCAATCAATCAAAAACCCCTGCTACTGAACAAACATTCTAGAATAACAATGATTCCTATCATAATATAGAGCATTTATTTTAAAATATTTTAGCCCACAATTTTGCAACCCATTTTTTCACCCAATGTCAATTATCTAATGTAATCCTGGGCGCTACACTTCCTCTGCCAACCTGGGGGGGCAGCGGACTGCCCTCATGCTTTCCTTCTATGCATGAGGAGTCCAAGCTGCTTCTTTTCACCTGACAGGGGAGAGTTTCCCCGGCCGGACGTAGCGCGTGGAAGGAACACGTTATTCTGACCAGTTCCTTTCCCCTCCATCAGGCGCCCCGGCTGGCCAGGGGGAGGTAGTTTAGAGACCAGGATTACGGCATGTTTTTGTGAGGGTACCTACCCTAGGGGACATGGGGAGAACATGCAAACTCCACACAGAAAGGCCCTTTCGCCAACCCCGCCTCGGGTATGGGCAATGATGATGCAGAGGAATGAACACGCCACCCAGTGCTCACAGCGTCCCCAACGGGAATCGAACCCAGGACCTTCTAGCTGTGAGGCGACAGCACAACCGACTGTGCCACCGTGACCCCAGAATATAAATTGAGGTGACCACCCCTACTGTTGTCTCGTCTCGCCTCTGTGCGGACAGATAATTCATATAGATTTGGGGGTCCTTGACACGAAAAACCACTGCCTTACCTTCAAGTACAGTACTTTCTTAGTACTTAGTTACTTTCCTGGCTGAGAGACTGAGAGACTGCATATTCTGCCACGGTTGATGAGGACAGGAGAGGATGACGTATATTCCGCAAGAAGACCAAAGATGGAAAATTGAAAAATAATCTTCAGTATATTTTTGAAGTCTAAGGGAGAGATAAGAGGTGGAACTATGGCAAATGAAAGGGGAAGAAAATCAATACATTCAGTAGGAGAATGTGTGGATGTATACTCAGTGTGGATGTTGTTACGTGTTTACTCAGAGGTAACAACCCAAGTTATTTCTTAAAAAAAGAAAAACTTTGCATCTCCATATTTCAATGTTTTATGTTATGTTCTCTCTCTCTGTCTCTCTCTCTCTCTCTCTCTCTCTCTCTGTCTCTCTCTCTCTCTCTCTCTCTCTCTCTCTCTCGTCAATTAATGCCCTATTTCGTCATACAAGAGTGTCCCGCTAAAGTAGCGGAATTTGCTGATCGGCTATTTTTCACTTGATGAACGAGGTGTGTAAGGCTGTAAGTACAATAATCCAACACCCATAAATCTGACTACCCAATATTCTGAACATAGAGCCCCATACTACCCCTATCACCAAACCCCAACGCTAACCCTAACCGCACGCAAAGTCTTAAAGGACCACTTCACCACTTTTCAACCTATCTTCATATAATAGGTCCTCACTAATAATCATGATAAAATGGTGCAATTTTTTTCTACTCGGTCTGTGTCTCATACGAGGGCTGTGGGCAGTTCAGAAACCGTCTTCCAGTGACATCATCGATGGGGAATACAAGCTAATAGAAACTGCAGGCTTTCTAGTCCTGAAAAGTTGCAATGCGAAAATGGAAGCCATCGTTCTCACGATAATGAAAATCTAAATATTTTTGTAAAAGAATCTTGTTTAAAACAAATCTGCCTAATGGAAGACAGTTTCTAAACTGCCCACAGCCCTCCTATGAGACACAGACTGGAGTAGAAAAAAATCGTGCCATTTTTTTATGATTATTAGTGAGGACCTATTATAATGAAGATAGGTTGAAAAGTGGTGAAGTGGTCCTTTAACCGGCCACGTAGTCGAACTAACGGGATGTCAGACTAACTCGTAATAATAACATTACGTTATTACCCAGTGGAACACATGGTTCTTTTATTTTTAATGTTTCCGCCCAAGGAGGAGTTTCAGTAGCCCTTGTATCCCTAGTAGCTAGGCTTGTGTCCCTTGTAACTAGGCTTGTATCCCTTGTAGCTAGGCTTGTGTCCCTTGTAACTAGGCTTGTATCCCTTGTAACTAGGCTTGTATCCCTTGTAACTAGGCTTGTATCCCTTGTAGCTAGGCTCGTATCCCTTGTAACTAGGCTTGTATCCCTTGTAACTAGGCTTGTATCCCTTGTAACTAGGCTTGTATCCCTTGTAGCTAGGCTCGTATCCCTTGTAACTAGGCTTGTATCCCTTGTAACTAGGCTTGTATCCCTTGTAACTAGGCTTGTATCCCTTGTAATGTAACTAGGCTTGTATCCATTGTAACTAGGCTTGTATCCCTTGTAATGTAACTAGGCTTGTATCCCTTGTAACTAGGCTTGTATCCCTTGTAACTAGGCTTGTATCCCTTGTAATGTAACTAGGCTTGTATCCCTTGTAACTAGGCTTGTATCCCTTGTAATGTAACTAGGCTTGTATCCCTTGTAACTAGGCTTGTATCCCTTGTAATGTAACTAGGCTTGTATCCCTTGTAACTAGGCTTGTATCCCTTGTAATGTAACTAGGCTTGTATCCCTTGTAACTAGGCTTGTATCCCTTGTAATGTAACTAGGCTTGTATGTATCCCTTGTAACTAGGCTTGTATCCCTTGTAATGTAACTAGGCTTGTATCCCTTGTACTGTAACTAGGCTTGTATCCCTTGTAGATCAGCTATACTGTAGCTATTTTGTACCATGTTTGAATGATTTGCAAAGTGTCCCATTGGAACACAGGTTATTCTCCTATTCCTTGTAAATTTATACAAGGTTCCTGCCCGACAGCGACGGTTTGCTGTTGTGCCTTGCTCCGAGGCAGAGTTTATGCACACGAGTCAATAGGCCTCTCTCTACTACGCTCTACTCCAATCAATATTGTGCCACACTCTATAGTGAAGGATGGTGGGCTGGCTGCATAGCATGCTATAGGGTCCGTCCACCACAGCTTGCCCACAAGGACACTCTTTTTAAGCCCCCAGATGAGTGCTATATTACCCCGCAGCCAGGCAGATATAAATGTATCGTTGACCGCAATTAAGTAATATCACAGAAGCAAATTGAGTGTAATATTGTGATTATACAACAGTTACCATCAAGAAAAAAAAAAACCTAATCTACAAGCTGACACACATACCATCTGCAGCGCCATAGAGCGAGCGGATCTGACCACCACATCGCATGAGAAAGTGTCCTGATATGGAGCATCGGCCATGGCGTTGCGACATTGCCTTAGCCAATCAAATTAACTATTAATTGAGAATAAGAGGAGCAGAGATGTGGAAATGAATAAGGCTATACAGCGCAACACATGCACGCACGCACGCATGCAGGGACGTCCGCACGCCCGCAGGGACGCACGCACGCACGCACGCACGCACGCACGTACACACACAGTTAAAAGGTCAAAGCACTATATTCTGAGACTGATAATAATCATTGCTATAGATGCGTTTGTTCAGTAAGAGTCTCCCTGTCTCTCAAGGTCTTTAATGAACATAACATTTCAGCTGGGTGACAAAATGTCAGCCAATCAGGAGAATGTTCATTTTTAGAGTGTTCCAGTTCCAATTGTGTCTGCTCATTTCTTTGTGTCATCACTTCCAATTTCACTTGTGTATGCTGTCTGAGTTCTCTATCCTGATTGGATAAAATTGGTGGCCTGCAAATACATTTTCTGTTTAATAAAGAGCTGGAGAGACACATCTGTTACTGAACAAACACTCTAGCAATGAGTATACTATCAGAATATAAAGCTATTTAACACTTATTTTAATCAGAATTATTTTGGCCGCAATAATCGTGACGTGACATTTTCATGTGATGCGGTGGACAGGTCAAAAATAACTAAATTATGTAATTGTCTTGTCAAAATATGTTTTCGGCAGCTTGTCGCGCCTCCAACATTTTCCATTTTGAAATACTTCTACATTGAGAGTAAGCCAATTATTTTTGTACCCATTTTCCTCACCAATTTAGTCGTCACGCCAATGAATTTCTCCCACTGCTTGCCCAAGTACAAGTATACAAGTAGCAACAATAACCACAATGTAGAAATACTCTGTTACAAGTAAAAAGTCCTGTATTCAAAATTGTACTTGAGTAAAAGTACTCATCCTCAAACCTTTTTGAAATCTTTCGAAAATAGCAGATCTACAAGTTCACAGTGCGTCGCATTGTGACCAGTTGTGAGCTTGTAGACTGTCTATTTTACAATAAGCCAAATGTAAAATATTGCTGCATTCTTAAATGTATGTGTTGTAAATAATGATCTAAATCTACAAATTAACCTCTAACTAAAGTTTTCAAATAATAGCAGTGCAGTGAGTGGAATAAATGAAATCAACACATCAAACTCAGCTTCTTTATATGCAAAGGTATAGGGTCTGTTCTCCTTAATGGCAGTGAATGGTGGACAGGGCTGGACTGGCCACAGGACGTACCGGGCATATTCCCGGTGGGCCGCGACCGTAGGGGGCCGCCATGATTAAAACAAAAAATGCTTTTTTTTGTACAGGCAGGCAGGCCAATAGGCGGCAGGCCACCAGGAAAGGGCCGGGCGTGCTGCCATTATGCCAGTGCCATCATGATAAGTTCACTGTACCTGTATCAGTGAGTGACAAATAAACCCTCTACAAAGGGTTGTGTAGTTGTCTGTTGGTTTGTATCATTTATGTTGTTCTGTAAAAGTGGTGGTATTAGGGCTTGTTTGTTTGTGTGTGCCTCGACGGAGCGGGCGGTAGAGTTTCTGCTATCTGCGCGCTGGTTGTGGTGGGCCGGTCTGGGCCAAATTCACGCGAAAATGACCGGGCCGAATTTTTGTCCCAGTCCAGCCCTGATGGTGGACACCCTGCGGAAGTCCCTAGACGGGCGCTACATCAGAACGTTGTGTGCCGTACTTAACATCAGCGAGAGTGGACATGTTACCAACCAGAATCTGATGGTATACCCAGGGTGAGCAAGCAAGAAAATAGCAGCCAGGAGAATGACAGCAGCCAGGAGAATGAGACAAGCGGGACAATGTCGAAGACGTCAAGAACTGCCTGCCAGCAAATTGGTGCTGTGGGAACCAACATACGAGCACCGATTACAAGGACATCCCACATTAACATTGTACTGGCCAGATGCAGAGCCATTGAATTACGACAGAGTTACGACATCTCCATTCACTTCATGCAGGGGCCAGTCTAATGGCGGCCCCTGGCGGCTATAAGGAGCATAGATGGGGAGCCGAAGTGTGACAAAGCCCTGGACTGGAAGTTGACGGAATGCACTGGAATCTATGGGAGTCGAGTAGACAAGGCATGAACAAACATAATTTTTTAATGGCCGTGACCTTTGTAAAAAAATAATTGATGCATACGAATGAAAGATGACATGTCACAGGTTATTTTTGGATACCTTGTTAACAGTCATCTTGCATACATACAGTACCTAAAATGTACGATATTTGAGCCACTCTCGATAAAAACAATGTATTTAAAACACTCCAGCTCTGCTTGACTAGCACTCGAGCACTCAGTTCCTGCCCCCTCAATGATGCAACTCTCTCATTTAAATGGCACTGGCCAGATGTTTGGAGAACCGGGATGACTGGAAGCGATGACGGAGAACTAAACAGCTCCATCCTACTCCTGTGGCTGATGACGGCTGCTATGGAGGGAAATGATGGGTAAAAAACCATAATGCTTTGTTATGTAAACACACAGGGGTCCCCCTCAGGAGTAGAGTTTGATACGCGTTAGCTAGACGTTCTAACTGCGTGCACCGAGGAAGTTACAGTTATAGCGAGTAAATCGTCTCTGTCGGGTGGAAACCTCATGTCCGAAACCGTTACTTTTCAGCATTGAATGTAGTAGATCTGCAAGCTCGACTCGCGGTGCGAAGCGGATCTGCTACTTTGGCTACTTTCGCGTGACACTGTAGCACGATCGTAGGGGCATTCTTTAACGAAAAAAACACGAAAAGTTAAATAAAATAAAAATATATGGAGATACGAGGTTTCTGCCCAACAGCAACGATATGTACTCAGTTACTTTCCATCCCTGGGTCTTAACTGCATGGCGGAGGTCCCCCATAGGAGTAGAGTTTGATGTGCGTTAGTTAGACCTTCTAACTCCCTGCTCTAAGCCTCTCACCTCTCCTCTCAGCGCAGCCCACCATCCAATTAAGTGCAGAAAGCTATTTCTAAGGCCGGGGGAACAGGGGAGCACTGGTGCTACAGTCGTGCTCAGCATGTTAGACATTTTTCACGTTGGCCCCTCATAACAATTACTATTACATACCTGAGCAACTGAGGTCTCTCTCTCGCGTGCGTGCGTGCGTGCGTGCGTGCGTGCGTGCGTGCGTGCGTGCGTGCGTGCGTGCGTGCGTGCGTGCGTGCGTGCGTGCGTGCGTGCGTGCGTGCGTGCGTGCGTGCGTGCGTGCGTGCGTGCGTGCGTGCGTGGCGGCCTGTGTGTGTACATGCTTGTCAATCAATGGATGGAGTAGCAAACCATTTTGCATCCTGTTCCAGCGATTCCACCAGCGCCATGGCAGATATTAAAACCACAACAGGCATTGTCATTATTAGCACCTGCCCATTATACAATCAATGGCTGTCACACATCACCACAAAGAGGGAGAGACAGAGAGATTAAGAGGGGGGGGGGGGGGGGGGAGAGAGAGAGAGAGCGAGAGAGAGAGAGAGAGAAAGAGAGACAGAACTTAGCCAGTTTACCTTGTGTATCAAATTATGCTACTTTTGTGTGACAATGTGTGTGACGGAAGTAGGGCAGTAATTCGCAAAATAGTGTAAAATGTTGGAGATACAGTCAAATGTTTCTGCCCGACAGCAAGGACATGCTGCTCTTGCTGCTTTTCAAGGAGTGTCTGCCACGAGCACTGACAAGATATTAACACATTCATATTTAGAGTAAAAGAGATTGGTGTCGGAGCTTGGTGTCGGACGGAACCTCTTGTGGTCTTGCTGGTACGAATGCACGTGTATGCTTGGTAGGTATTGATTGTGACGTAATTAAGTATGTAATGTATCAATGCCAGGTTATAACTGGCTTTTGATGGTGACGTAATAAAGATAAGTTTCAGATTACATACATGTATACATACAGACATTACCTTTAATTCACACGACACTGAAACATATCCTAATTACGTCACCATCGACAGTCAGTTATAACCCGACATTGAAACAGATCTTAATTATGTCACCATCAACATCAGTATATATACCAACCAAGCACACGCACGTAAAAAAGCCAGCCGACCACAGTATAGTACTTTCAACTTACAACTTACATACATGTATATACATACATACGTTACCTGTTACCCAACCAATATCGTAATTATGTCACCATTGACAGCCTGTTATAACCCGACTTTAGTATTTAATTTCAATGTTTTACAGAGAGGCTGAGATTTGAAAGTTCGTAGCGGTCGACAGTAGTTGCGCGCTCTGCTTGTGCACTAGCAGGCAATTTATGGCCTACTTGTGTGCAAGTAGGCACTCGACAGAGTGCAGTTCTAGTTTATATTGCAATTAACTCATTCACTGGCAGAGTTAAGTTGCCCGCGATTCAGCGTTTTCTTTTTTTTTTTATATAATTTTTATCCCACGATTTTGTAACCCATTTTTCACCCCTGTGTCAATTATCTAATGTGATCCTGGGCTCTACACACCCTCCGCCAACCTAGTCCCCATATATGGGGGGCATGGGGAGAGGAACGGACTTGAACTCATGCTTCATTCATGCCTGAGTGTCCAAGTTGCTCCTTTACACCTGACAGGGGGGAGTTTCCCTGGTTGGACGTAGCGCGTGGAAGGAACACGTTATTCCAACCAGTTCCTTTCCCCTCCATCAGGCGCCCCGGCTGGCCAGGGGGAGGCAGTTTAGAGACCAGGATTACTGCATGTGTTTTGTGAGGGTACCTACCCTAGGGGACACGGGGAGAACATGCAAACTCCACACAGAAAGATTCAACGTTTTCACTCACCTTTGAAAAATTATGGAATATTATTCTTCACAACGATCCACCCGCGATCGATCTGAAAGTCGCAGCAGAGTCTCACAGAGTCGGGGGCGCCGTGATAAGCCATTTCATATAGTTATGGACAGCTTGTTTGGGTTGTTTTCGCCCCAAACCACCAGAAAGTTGAGAAAAGTGGATTTTTATAAATCTTTTAGCATTATCCTAAACCAGCTGGAAAATGTTATGATCACGTGATTTCTGCATGTACAATTCTTCATCAATCCTGGGACTGTTCACAGGCTGCGGTAGAGCACTGCCTTCCGAAAAATCATAAAATATTTCGCATCAGGTTCGATTTTTCTCAGTACTTGGCATCATCTTGTCTGTACAGTATGTTGCAATGTTGTGAGGCTGCAGAATACCCTGAAGAATGAATCAAGCCTGTGTGGATTCAGGAAAGGCTCTCACTGCCTAGCATGCACTTTTTCATGGATGAAATGTGTGTGTGTGTGTGTGTGTGTGTGTGTGTGTGTGTGTGTGTGTGTGTGTGTGTGTGTGTGTGTGTGTGTGTGTGTGTGTGTGTGTGTGTGTGTGTGTGGCGGTCTTCTTTTTTTAACGTCGCTACAGCTGCAAACAGGCCCGATTAAATAAACATTGCAAGCATCGGCATATAATCCTGCAGCTCCTTGATCAGCAGGTGAAAACTTCCTTGCAGCTACAAAAGATACAAAGACACAAAGCGAGCGACATATGTCGCTGTTGAAGTCTCACTATCAACATGGCGTCAACTGCACGGCCGGCGAAAAGCGAGGGAAATATAAAGGAATAATATAAAGATGGGGTTGAAAAGAACATGGAACCAGCTCACAGAAATAATGAGTAACCGCCACCCACCGCCCCCCCATTCCATCCCCCACCCCCAGCCCCCCTGTTCCCCCTGTACCCATCTTCCTTATTAGCTGGAATTGTGTTAAGAGAGAAGTTGGGTGGAAACACTTTGTCGTTGTGTAGCTGCAGTTGTCGAAGCCAGCTCGACTTAGATGGTATAGCTTTGTAGATACAAACGTCTGGTGTCGCAGTTTGTATCTTCATATCGCTGGCTTCCTTTAAAAATTAATGGTATCCTGATGTAGTTTAGGAGCGGCCAGTGTGAACGTAGCATTGGCGTTCATCCTGTAATTTGCCTATAGCGTGTTAGATTACGAGAGTCTTCTGTGCAAAGCTGTCAGTTATGGCCTGAGGGTGAAAAAGGGGGTCATGGGGCTGCTACTCAAAACGGTCTAACCCGCGGGATCCATTAATGTGTTCTTCAGCAGGTTATAACTCATATTTAATTTGAGATAAGCTTGTGTGCAAGGAACCTAAGGTTGGCACCAGAGGCGAGGTCTCCGTAATCATTAAGGGTTCATTGTCAGGGGATGGAGACCAAAGTGCTGGACAGAGACGGACAGATGGATCGACATTGCCCTGCTTAGAGCCCATGCAGCTGCTAGTGGAGCTAAAAGAACGAACCCCATTTCAAGGGTGCTTAACTTTAATCGAGCACAGGGGAGCACGGTTTTAGGTTGGAGGTATACTGTATGCCCCCCTCCAAAAAAACCTCCAACCAAACCAATTCCATGAAACTGGATGAGGTTTCAACAGTATACATTATACAAAATGAATCTGTACTAGGGACAACATTAATCCAAAATATGAGTGTAATGCAGTCAAAGTCATGCTTGAAAATACCGTAGGCCTATATGAAGTCACATTTCAGACATATACCTTTATAAGGAAATGTATTTTGCGCCCGTGCATGCGTGCCCGTTCCTGTGTGTGTGTGTGTGTGTGTTTGTGTGTGTGTGTGTGTGTGTGTGTGTGTGTGTGTGTGTGTGTGTGTGTGTGTGTGTGTGTGTGTGTGTGTGTGTGTGTGTGTGTGTGTGTGTGTGTGTGAATTCCATTATGAAACTTAACAACAAGGACTGCATGTGTATGTGTTTTGATTTGTAACCCCTGCTTCCATTCTTGGCTAGACATAAGCTGGAAAAATAATATAATATTTTGAATCTCAGTGGCCACAGTTCCCGATACAATAAAGATTGTTTAAAATTAAACAACACAGTGCCCTGGAACGACACAAGACGCGAACAATGCAAGTTGGAAATCGGCTCTATCGAGTGGAAACCTCATAAGTCCCAAACTGTTATTTAGGTAGTTACACAGAACAACCCATGATAAATACAAAAGGATACAGCGACAGAATAAGGGCCTGTGGGAGTGAATTTAATATGAGAGAGAGAGAGAGAGAGAGAGAGAGAGAGAGAGAGATTCATTAACACCCTCTGCTGTGTCTTCATGTGTTGAGTAAGGCTATTTGCATTAACATGGAAGTGGTATCGGCATCACCCTGTCTACGTGATTAGAGTCCGCAAAGTGTTGTCCAAAAGTAGTTAATGTAGCATTTAGTCGTTATGCCAATTGATACCTCGATCCCCACACACACTGCTGTGTCACTGCTGTCGTATCCTACTGACTCAACTGTCAGTGAGGAGCCCCCACCAGGAGGACATAGGGCCTTCGTCCTACTCCTGCCGCCCAATACTCCCTGCTGACAGGTGCCGTCCCAGCCCGCAGGAGCACATGCATGCTGTGACAAATATGTAACAAAGTACTTTGTTCAGCGGGGGTTGGAGGTGCGGCAGCTCCCCGCCCCGGGACTCCAGGGGTCCGGCCTTCCAGCTGTCAGATGATCATGATCACACACAGCGTTACACAGTCACAGACCTAAGTTACTTGGTCGCACTTGGCAAGCCAGGCAGCGGGCCCATGCAGTCAAAGCATTATCTCAGGGTGCTACAAATGTCTATCCACGTCCTGTAAGTAGTATTCAGAAATGAAACTAATGTTGACTAATCATTACAAGTTGCTTTTATTTTGAAGAGGAAAATGGAGTCTGTACGGTTGTAGCCAACTGCCATGACAGTTATTATGATGCTGGAAAGCGCTGTAGTCTAACCAAGATTAGTACAGCAAGAAGTGGTGGATTAAACACAAGCTTTTAGCCAAAGTTCATATTTACGATGTGAAAACCATGCATCTTTGACTTAAACAATGTAGTATGCCGGAACCTCCCCGGCATTAGGTGAGTATAGTTAATTGTTTAAGTCTCACACTGGGAAAAACATCATCAACAACAACAGCTGCCCAACAGCTGCGGGCTAGGTTCAGGCTTCAGGGGCCTGACCGTGCTACCCGCCCGGCCCGGTATTGACTTGCTCTGCCAGGTACCACAGCCATGTTTACCATTTTGCAACATCAGTGCATCACAGTGTGAAGTGTGTTTAGTTTAGTGAGTGAGAATGAGTTCAGAGTTTTGTCAAAAGAGTAGATGAGATATGCAAATTGTGTCTAACTATGTGAACACGGTTGGTTTTGGCCAAAATAGCGATTTATTTCAACAAATGTGCTTAGACCACTGAGCATGCGGTTCAGAGAATGAGCTTTAGTCTTTTTTAACTATGGAGGAAAAACTGTAAAGTTTTTTGATGATGGTCTGGGCACTGACATATTTAACTATTTTCACATTGTTGCTGTACCTGTAAATCTCAAGAGTTACAGACCAGTAAGGGTTCGTGTGGTTTGGGCCTGCCTACAGTTGGAGGCCATCGATATTGTCCTTTTCTTTTTGCTGAGGTTTGCGTGATCTGCGCAAAAGGACAGTTAACCCATTTTGGGCGGGAACCCCTTTTGGTGTTTTAAACATTATGTTATAATTTAGCTATTGAAAAATAGCAGATCTACAAGCTCATAGCGCGCCACCGAGTGGCGCGCTACGAGCTTGTAGGTCTGCTATTTTTGAAAAATCGTGAAAATATTTATTTCAGAAAACTGGAGGATATAGAAGGATTTTTTAAAATTTTGAGGTCAGGCTTAAATGGGTCAAATGATAAGGGACAATATCGGTGGCACCCAACTGTAGGATATCGAGCCACGCCCCCCTCATACATTTTCCACTATGACCCAAGTTTTCAAACTCTGGAGTTTCACTTTCACTGTCACTTCAACGGGCAATTCAGGCTGTCATGCTGTCATGGCCCCCGGAGGCAATCACATATTGCACGTAGCAATCACGGCCTGTGATTGGTCTACTTTCGGAGGGGGACAGCCGACATTCCTCTTTCTGTCAGGCCTGTCATCCTTTGTCGTTTTTATGAATCTTTTATCGAGAGTCTTCTGAGCTTCTCTCTCTCTCTCTTTTTTTTTTATCTACACTACGGTTTCACAGCCTCACAATAAAAGATAGAAGCATCCTGAATAACAGTGTTGTCAAAAGAATCTGTTGTGAGATTATCGGACATGAAAGAGGTCTGTCTGCAACCAACACAATATCTTCCAGAAAGCTGCCAGCATTTTTTTTGGCTTCTGGAAATGTTTTATAGCAGGTGGATTTACACTGCAGCCATCAGAGCCTTGTTATGTTTTTTCTTTATCTCTTTAAAACCAACAGCCATGCATCCCCTCAGCTACCGCAATACGACTTTTAAATACCTCGTACATTTACTATTTGGCCGACCTTTCTAACCATGCTTCTTTTTTAAATACAGTGGTGCATGGAAAGTAACTGAGTAGCCTACATTTACTTGAAGGACAATTTCACGATAAATTGAAATCACTGCGAGATATGATTATTGTGAGCGTTTTTTCTTTTATCACGATAAGCGATAAAAACAATTATCGTCCCATCCCTAATTTTCACCATCTGACCCTCTACAAATTGTTATCAAGTTTTGTTGTGCAGCTCAAGAAACTGTGGATGTGCATTAATTCATGATATGAAAATATCTGTAGTACAGTAGTAGCCTATCTGAGTATATTGCATCAACACTTATTCATGTAGTTGATGCTTTGAAAACAAAACAATTTTGCAAAGTAGCTATAACCTTAACTAAAATAAATTCCAACCTATCCAGAGATGGGTGGCCGTAACCCTTAACAGACACAAACAGTACATGGGTGGTCCCAGATTGGCCTGTGGCGAAGCCACTGTTGCGCGTGCCTGCGTGCGTATGTGCAATTTGTCCTCGTCTTTGCTCCCGTGCGCACTTACACCATTTTGTTTATTTATCCGCAACAGTGCTGTATATGAGATTTATAGTCAGTTTACAATTTCAAATTAGTCCAGTCTTTGCCTTGTGTCTCTGTGGATCAGTAATGGGAGTGCGTGCGAGCGACTAACATATTACAATGAGCTTTGCAACAGTCAGCGTTTCTCTAACCAGGGTGAATTAAACAATACTGTGAATAATCCACTGAATATGGCCATGGCACATGCTCATTACTGCACTTCATTTTCTGTGTGCACAATTAGCCATTCTTTTGCTGACATAATCAGAATACACCTGGCGGGCTTTGGGGTGAAAGTTTCAACTATTTGGAGTCGGCCCAACTTGACATACGATTCCGAGCACGTAGCCCGCCCACGCATGTGCACGCACGCACGCACGCACGCACGCACGCACGCACGCACGCGCACACGCACGCACGCACACACACGCGCACACGCACGCACGCACACTGTGGCAGTGTCAGTCCATAGTTTACACATACTGTTGCAGTGCGCAGGCCATAGTTTTCATTTGTAATTGGCTCAAATATCTCACAACACACACACACACACACACACACACACACACACACACACACACACACACACACACACACACACACACACACACACACACACACACACACACACACACACACACACACACGCATGAATGATCGCTTAAAGGCACAGTATGTAACTTTGCCCTGTTGTTTACATAACAAACCAATGCATACAGATAATTTTACCCATCATCACTCAGCCACTGGAGTATTGTGGGGTGTTTACCTGCAGACAGAAACACTCTGGCCTCTCGCTGTACTTTTGTGTGTTTTTGGTGGACGTTTCTGGTCTACCAAAACACTGTAGTGGCTGATGACTGCTATAGCGTAGAGGGGGGGAAAACCACATGTTGTTTTGCTATATGTAAACACAAGTCAAAGTTTCATACATTACATTACATTACATTACATTACATTACATGTCTTTAAGACGCTAAGCAATGATACCAGCAGAAATCCTGAGTCACTGATTGGTGACATTAACCAAGCTTATTTAGGTCATGACTTAATTGATTTGACGTCCTGGGAGAGTGGGCACGGGCTTTCACAGATCAAGTAAGAAGGCATTTTGTTTACAAGGCTGTTTTTTTTTTTGCACACACCCCTCCATACACACACAGCCAGATTAATTATTCTAATGTACAAACATCTCGCTCATCCTCCCAATCTCTTTTCATCTCTTGCTCTTGCCTCTCTCTTTCTAACCCCCCGTCTCTCTCTCTCTCTCTCTCTCTCTCTCTCTCTCTCTCTCTCTCTCTCGCTCTCTCTCTCTCTCGCTCTCTCTCTCCCCCCCCCAGTGCACCACTAATGTTGAATCGAGGCTCCGCCGAACACTTGGTACAACTCACAAAGCTAACCTCCTCCTACTCTGACGTCATCAGATCACTATAGCATACGCAGTCAGGCTTAAGAGAGAGAGAGAGAGGGGGGGGGGGGGGTGATGATGATGATGGTGTAGATCTTACGGGGGCCTTGTGTGTCCCCGGCACGTCTTTGCCTTCCAGCGAACTGGGAGCCCCCCTCCGGAAGCCCCCCTGCTGTGACACAGAGTGCAGAGCTAATGACTGATGAGTCCGTTGACACGGAAATGCTTGACGCGCTCCTCGGGGTTCGGACTAAAGACTTCTCTAACAAGCTCTCGCACGCTCACCCAGGGCCATATTAAATCCAAACTTTTGGCACCTTTCCTAATTACTGAGAGAGCATACCCGGGAGCCAAGACCCCTTCCTTTCCTAACCTGGGCTGAACTCCTTCTCTTGCTGTAGAGGAGGAGGAGGAGGAGGAGGAGGCACGGAGGAGCGTTCCCAGGAGGACGGGATGATATATGAAATGCAGGATTCAAATAAGGCTGAGGGGAGAGCAATTACTGGGGAAGGAAGATCCTTTACTCTTATGGGGAAGAGGAGGAGGGAAAGAAACACACAAGAAATCGAGTTGCGGCGTACGTGAAATGGTTTCTGCTCTATACTCTTGTTCGTGTTGGCCTCTCTCCAGAGCCCACCCCCACCCCCCCCTTCCCCTCTCTTTCTCTGGAGAGAGAAGACAGAGAGATGGAGGGGGAACTGGCATGCAGGTTAGAGTTAGAGTTAAAGGAGAATTCCAGATTAACCATTTTCCTATACCTTAATCTGATTAAGGTTATTATATCCAATAACGAGTGGTACAGGTGATCATTTAATTACATAACTCCATCCAGAGCGCACTGCAGCTCCGACCGTGCACACTGCATGGTCATATATGCTAAATCTGTTTTTTTTTCTCTACACATCTGTCTTAAATAATGACCAAATGGGATGCCCAGTGTTTTGTCCCAAAGGGGAAAAAAGGCAAACGAGCCTATGACCCAGCGTGCATGCTCAGAGCCGAGGTACGTTCTGGATGATTTTATTGTATTTATTGTATTTGTTTTTCCGCCTCTAACACTGGTTGTTGGATATAATAACATCAGTTTACGGTAAGAAAAGCACTGGTCCTTTAATTTCACTCTTTCTGTCTCTCTTTGTTTCTCTCCCCTTTACTGAATCTCTCTCTCCATCCCTTGTTTGTTCCCCCAGTGCTCTCTCTCTCTCTCTCTCTCTCTCTCTCAGTGTGCGTGCGTGCGTGCGTGCGTGCGTGCGTGCGTGCGTGCGTGCGTGCGTGGAATGAATACATAGCCTTTCTTCCTCTATATTGCCACCGCCGGCTCTAATTTACGGGGCCCGTGGAGGATAGCACCCCATTAAAATCCTGTTTATAGTCTGACTCAAACAGCAAGGTTCTTTCAAAAGGATGTCTCCACTCATGGTTGTTTACATACTCCCCCCCACAACCCCCCCTTCCTCACGCTGATACATTTCCTCCAGCTCCAGCTATGTCTTCTCCCCCGGTGCTGTGGTCTTCTCCCCCGGTGCTGTGGTCTTCTCCCGCGGTGCTGTGGAGAATAAAAGGTTGAAAAGAAACGAAATCTGTTAAATCACGAGCACACACAAAACACACACGCGCGTGGTGCGCGCATATACTATACTGGTGAGGACATACATTTAGTATGTATGCCCTTTTTAACCTTAAGCCCGGAAAGTCAGTTAACGGCCAAAAAATAGCTGATCTCATGCTATGTTTTGGTGTGCGACACCGGCGCACAGCTGCATATCGTCGTTGTCAGCACGAGCACAAGCCCCGACCTAAACCTCTTATCTCCATATTATATGACCATATTATCTCCATGTTCTAACTTTTTGTGTCACACAAAAGTATAATTCGAGCTTGTATAGATCTGCTACGTTTGCTGCCGTTGCTCTCTTGCAGGTCGTTTCAGAGGAGACGGCTAAAGAAAATGGAGCTCCTCACTGTGTCTGAACACTGAAAAACGTTTTCTTTTGAGAAAAAAACAACTCTCCACACAATGCACGGAGAAAGTACAGTGGGGTTAGGATGACAAAGTTGCGCATTATAGACAGAGAGACATATAAATCAGGCTCATACTGTAACCCTAACCCCTAGACCTAACCTCTAAATGTCAAATTCTAACCCTACCTGAAGCGTTTACTACTGCTATCTCCCCATAAAACATCACACTATGCAGGACAATGTTCTCACTATGTTATACTTGTGGGGCCCTCTCTCTCTCTCTCTCTCTCTCTCTCTCTCCTCTCTCTCTCTCTCTCTCTCTCTCTCTCTCTCTCTCTCTCTCTCTCTCTCTCTCTCTCTCTCTCTCTCTCTCTCTCTCTCATAAATACAACCCACAGTGTTATAGGCGCACACATTCCCTGAAAGACATTCATTATATTTCCTCCTTCCAGATACGGTCCTGCACACCAGAGTTTGATAACAGGCAATTATTATAGTGCTTTAACTGCCACTATACCCATAGTTAGTTATACAGTACCAGAGCACTGCTACCGCCCTATACCAGGACACTGCTACTGCCCATAGTTATACCAGGACACTGCTACTGCCCATAGTTATACCAGGACACTGCTACTACCCATAGTTATACCAGGACACTGCTACTACCCATAGTTATACCAGGACACTGCTACTACCCATAGTTATACCAGGACACTGCTACTGCCCATAGTTATACCAGAACACTGCTACTACCCATAGTTATACCAGAACACTGCTACTACCCATAGTTATACCAGGACACTGCTACTGCCTATAGTTATACCAGAACACTGCTACTACCCATAGTTATACCAGGACACTGCTACTGCCTATAGTTATACCAGAACACTGCTACTACCCATAGTTATACCAGGACACTGCTACTACCTATAGTTATACCAGGACACTGCTACTACCTATAGTTATACCAGAACACTGCTACTACCCATAGTTATACCAGGACACTGCTACTACCTATAGTTATACCAGGACACTGCTACTACCCATAGTTATACCAGGACACTGCTACTGCCCATATTTATACCAGGACACTGCTACTACCTATAGTTATACCAGGACACTGCTACTACCTATAGTTATACCAGGACACTGCTACTACCCATATAGTTATACCAGGACACTGCTACTACCTATAGTTATACCAGGACACTGCTACTGCCCATAGTTATACCAGAACACTGCTACTGCCCATAGTTATACCAGGACACTGCTACTACCTATAGTTATACCAGAACACTGCTACTACCCATAGTTATACCAGGACACTGCTACTGCCCATATAGTTATACCAGGACACTGCTACTGCCCATAGTTATACCAGGACACTGCTACTGCCTATAGTTATACCAGGACACTGCTACTACCTATAGTTATACCAGAACACTGCTACTACCTATAGTTATACCAGGACACTGCTACTACCCATAGTTATACCAGGACACTGCTACTACCCATAGTTATACCAGAACACTGCTACTACCCATAGTTATACCAGGACACTGCTACTACCTATAGTTATACCAGAACACTGCTACTACCCATAGTTATACCAGGACACTGCTACTACCCATAGTTATACCAGAACACTGCTACTGCCTATACTTATACCAGGACACTGCTACTACCTATAGTTATACCAGAACACTGCTACTGCCTATAGTTATACCAGGACACTGCTACTGCCTATAGTTATACCAGGACACTGCTACTACCTATAGTTATACCAGGACACTGCTACTACCCATAGTTATACCAGGACACTGCTACTACCTATAGTTATACCAGTACACTGCTACTACCTATAGTTATACCAGGACACTGCTACTGCCTATAGTTATACCAGAACACTGCTACTACCTATAGTTATACCAGGACACTGCTACTACCCATAGTTATACCAGAACACTGCTACTACCTATAGTTATACCAGGACACTGCTACTACCTATAGTTATACCAGGACACTGCTACTGCCTATAGTTATACCAGGACACTGCTACTACCTATAGTTATACCAGGACACTGCTACTACCCATAGTTATACCAGGACACTGCTACTACCTATAGTTATACCAGGACACTGCTACTGCCTATAGTTATACCAGGACACTGCTACTACCTATAGTTATACCAGGACACTGCTACTACCTATAGTTATACCAGGACACTGCTACTACCTATAGTTATACCAGGACACTGCTACTACCTATAGTTATACCAGGACACTGCTACTGCCTATAGTTATACCAGGACACTGCTACTACCCATAGTTATACCAGGACACTGTTGCCCATAGTTATACCAGAACACTGCTACTACCTATAGTTATACCAGGACACTGCTACTACCTATAGTTATACCAGGACACTGCTACTACCTATAGTTATACCAGGACACTGTTGCCCATAGTTATACCAGAACACTGCTACTACCTATAGTTATACCAGGACACTGCTACTACCTATAGTTATACCAGGACACTGCTACTACCCATAGTTATACCAGGACACTGCTACTACCTATAGTTATACCAGGACACTGCTACTGCCTATAGTTATACCAGGACACTGCTACTACCCATAGTTATACCAGGACACTGTTGCCCATAGTTATACCAGAACACTGCTACTGCCTATAGTTATACCAGGACACTGCTACTACCTATAGTTATACCAGGACACTGCTACTACCTATAGTTATACCAGGACACTGCTACTACCTATAGTTATACCAGGACACTGCTACTACCTATAGTTATACCAGGACACTGCTACTGCCCATAGTTATACCAGGACACTGCTACTACCTATAGTTATACCAGGACACTGATACTACCTATAGTTATACCAGGACACTGCTACTGCCCATAGTTATACCAGGACACTGCTACTGCCCATAGTTATACCAGGACACTGCTACTACCTATAGTTATACCAGGACACTGCTACTACCTATAGTTATACCAGGACACTGCTACTACCTATAGTTATACCAGGACACTGCTACTACCTATAGTTATACCAGGACACTGCTACTACCCATAGTTATACCAGGACACTGCTACTACCCATAGTTATACCAGGACACTGCTACTACCTATAGTTATACCAGGACACTGCTACTGCCTATAGTTATACCAGGACACTGCTACTACCCATAGTTATACCAGGACACTGCTACTGCCTATAGTTATACCAGAACACTGCTACTACCCATAGTTATACCAGGACACTGCTACTACCCATAGTTATACCAGGACACTGCTACTACCTATAGTTATACCAGGACACTGCTACTGCCTATAGTTATACCAGAACACTGCTACTACCCATAGTTATACCAGGACACTGCTACTACCTATAGTTATACCAGAACACTGCTACTACCCATAGTTATACCAGGACACTGCTACTACCCATAGTTATACCAGAACACTGCTACTGCCTATAGTTATACCAGGACACTGCTACTACCCATAGTTATACCAGAACACTGCTACTGCCTATAGTTATACCAGGACACTGCTACTACCCATAGTTATACCAGAACACTGCTACTGCCTATAGTTATACCAGGACACTGCTACTACCCATAGTTATACCAGGACACTGCTACTGTTATACCAGGGTATACTGCCGCTACCTCATGGTTATAACAGGGCAGTACCAATATACCTCATGTTAAAAAATAAAATAAAAAATAAAATAAAAGAAGATTCCTTGAAACTATAGCATATCTACAAGCTTGCTTAACTAATTTTTGCTGCGGACCCCTGTAATACTTTGAGAACCATGGTGTGTATGAGACGTGTGTGCGACCGTGCGTGCGACCGTGCGTGAGACAATGCGTGAGTGCGTGTCAGGGGGAAAAAGGACCTCAGTAGATTGCCGGAGGCAGAACAGGTTCAATGCAGTGAAATTTCTTCCAATTCGCTGTATTTACTCGAAAGGTTACAAAGATTAATAGGTAGTCGAGGCAGCATGCAGGGAGGGTGGAAACCAGGAAACAGTCCAAACAGGCAAACTGATTCAAAAGGGGGAAACGGGCAGACATCCCAAAGAAATCGAGATACAAGCAAAAGGACATGGCACTCAGGTCAGGGGGGGCAGGTCTCTGAGCCCGGGACACACAGGCACTATAGTGGATTGGAATACAGAACCTGCGATGGGGATCAGGCAACAGCAGTGGACGTAATGTTACTAAGTATAGGCTATATTTATTCAAGTACTTTTTCTTGCATTTGCATTCCACAACATCTCTGCAAATATTGTAGGCCTACTCTTTTTTTTTTTACTCCAATACAATTATTTTAAAACTGTATAGCAGGGTTCCCCAATAGGCGGCCTGCGGAGCGCCCCCTTGTGGCCCCTGGAAGAATTGTTGAGGGGGTCCCAGATATAAATGGCATTAAATGGGGGTCAGTAGCCTATGCATGTCAAACTGGGCATCCTTTTCAAATGGGGTCTTGCCCTGAAAATGAATTTTCAGGGCAAGACCTCGACCTCGTGCGTGCGGACTCGGCCCCCAGCCTGGTACCCTAGTCAAAATATGGCCCTTGAGGAAAATGAATTGGGGAACCCTGCTGTATAGTTACTAGTTACTTTGTAGATTGTTATTATTATTACCAAACAGGTGGGGAGGCTGATATTAGCGGTAGTCACATCATGTACTCCTACGGGCTGGGCTCGGCACCTGTCAGCAGGGAGTGTTGGGCCGGGGGAGTAGGACAATAAAGGCCTCCCAGTGGGGGCTCCACACTGGCAGGTGAGTCAGTATGAGACAACAGCAGTGACAACACCCAAATGTGTGTGGGGAGGAATTAATTGGCATAAACGACTAAATTGGGCAGAAGAAACGGGCTAAAAAATAATTGGCTACTCTAAATGAATAAAAAGCTTTGCTTCTGGGGATCTCTGGCACAACATATTTTGAGATAGGCGTCCACAGCCAAATCCAGAATCATTTTGGAGGTCCTTGACATGAAAACGTTTGAGAGCCACTAACTGTCACAGAATGCAGAGAGGCACATGCCCGAAATAAAACCTCATACTTGGTTGACCGGAGTCCCTCAGGGCTCTATACTAGGGGCTTTTTTTGTTGTCTCTCTATGTTAAATTGTTGAAAATAGGCACATGAGCTTGTACATCTGCTATGTTCCTGCAAATGTTTCCCTCCGAAATGTGGATGCTGGGGGTTTAAGCGGTGGTGAACACAGGCCTTAATTGCTAGTGCCTTCATGCGCAGCTTGTATATCGTTGCTGTTGAAACCTCTCATCTCCGTAATTTTTACTTTCCGTAAACTAACGCCCCTACTCGATCCTACTGCAGTACAGCATCACACAAAGGCATCAAAAGTAGCAGCATTTTGAGTTTGTAGTTGTGCATCTGCTACTTTTGCTGTTTTTGAATTTGAATCCTGAAAAGTAACAGTTTTGGACATGTGAGGTTTCCACCTGACATAGATTATATTCAGCAGGTATAGGTTGAGGACACATGATATAACAAACATGGGGATAACTGCAGTGACACGTGACGATTGGACCAAAACAACAAAGACAGAGAACAGCTGACAACTACAACGCCAGAAGCAGCGGAGAAAAGGGGACAGATTCCAGGTGTCCCTCCAAGCCGATCAGGAAGGCTGAGCAGGGTGGGTGGAGGGAGTCCAGGGGAGAGATTTAGGGCAAGTATAGGCCTGGGGAGCGAATGGAGCTACCGTATAAGGGCCTTGTGGTGGAAGAGCTGCATGGAGGATGGAGCTAAAAGGGCCTTGTGGTGGAGGAGCTAGAGGATGGAGCTACAGTATAAGGGCCTTGTGGTGGAGGAGCTAGAGGATGGAGCTATAAGGGCCTCGTGGTGGAGGAGCTAGAGGATGGAGCTAAAAGGGCCTTGTGGTGGAGGAGCTAGAGGATGGAGCTAAAAGGGCCTTGTGGTGGAGGAGCTAGAGGATGGAGCTACAGTATAAGGGCCTTGTGGTGGAGGAGCTAGAGGATGGAGCTATAAGGGCCTCGTGCAGGTGGAGGAGCTAGAGGATGGTGCTAAAAGGGCCTTGTGGTGGAGGAGCTAGAGGATGGAGCTAAAAGGGCCTTGTGGTGGAGGAGCTAGAGGGTGGAGCTACAGTATAAGGGCCTTGTGGTGGAGGAGCTAGAGGATGGAGCTATAAGGGCCTCGTGGTGGAGGAGCTAGAGGATGGAGCTAAAAGGGCCTTGTGGTGGAGGAGCTAGAGGATGGAGCTAAAAGGCCTTGTGGTGGAGGAGCTAGAGGATGGAGCTATAAGGGCCTCGTGGTGGAGGAGCTAGAGGATGGAGCTAAAAGGGCCTCGTGGTGGAGGAGCTAGAGGATGGAGCTATAAGGGCCTTGTGGTGGAGGAGCTAGAGGATGGAGCTACAGTATAAGGGCCTTGTGGTGGAGGAGCTAGAGGATGGAGCTAAAAGGGCCTCGTGGTGGAGGAGCTAGAGGATGGAGCTAAAAGGGCCTTGTGGTGGAGGAGCTAGAGGATGGAGCTAAAAGGGCCTTGTGGTGGAGGAGCTAGAGGATGGAGCTATAAGGGCCTCGTGGTGGAGGAGCTAGAGGATGGAGCTAAAAGGGCCTTGTGGTGGAGGAGCTAGAGGATAGAGCTATAAGGGCCTCGTGGTGGAGGAGCTAGAGGATAGAGCTACAGTATAAGGGCCTTGTGGTGGAGGAGCTAGAGGATGGAGCTATAAGGGCCTCGTGGTGGAGGAGCTAGAGGATGGAGCTAAAAGGGCCTCGTGGTGCAGGAGCTAGAGGATAGAGCTATAAGGGCCTCGTGGTGGAGGAGCTAGAGGATAGAGCTACAGTATAAGGGCCTTGTGGTGGAGGAGCTAGAGGATGGAGCTATAAGGGCCTCGTGGTGGAGGAGCTAGAGGATGGAGCTAAAAGGGCCTTGTGGTGGAGGAGCTAGAGGATAGAGCTATAAGGGCCTCGTGGTGGAGGAGCTAGAGGATAGAGCTACAGTATAAGGGCCTTGTGGTGGAGGAGCTAGAGGATGGAGCTATAAGGGCCTCGTGGTGGAGGAGCTAGAGGATGGAGCTAAAAGGGCCTTGTGGTGGAGGAGCTAGAGGATGGAGCTATAAGGGCCTTGTGGTGGAGGAGCTAGAGGATGGAGCTATAAGGGCCTTGTGGTGGAGGAGCTAGAGGATGGAGCTATAAGGGCCTTGTGGTGGAGGAGCTAGAGGATGGAGCTATAAGGGCCTCGTGGTGGAGGAGCTAGAGGATGGAGCTAAAAGGGCCTTGTGGTGGAGGAGCTAGAGGATAGAGCTATAAGGGCCTCGTGGTGCAGGAGCTGGAGGCTGGGAAGCGGCTGAGCAGGAGTTTGGAAGCAGTGTTTGGAAGTTCTCAAACTTTTTTATCCCCGGACACAAAAGAGAAATTAGGCGCTTGACCCAAACTAGTGAAAATAGCAGATCTACAAGCTCACAACGTGTCACTTCTCACCACCATCGGCCCAGAATTTCCTTGTCGGTACATCCCTACTATAGTACAGAACCGTACAATACTGGGGATAGGGATAGTACAGGATACTGGAGTGGGACTTGTACAATTCTTATTGCAAAATGTAACACAGGACTGGATAGAACATGTACTGGTCTGAAACAGGACACGGACAGGAAAGAAGCATTGGACTGGCTGAGGCAAGACAGGACAGGACTGAGCAAGACAGAAGTGGACTTGGGGAAACTGAACAGTACATGCAGGACAAATGTATTCATGGAACAGGTAAAGGAGATTATCGACCAAAAACAGAGGCAGAAACGAGAGACATAGCCTGTATAGACAGAGACACGGGGCCAAGAAACAGATGGACAAGCTAACCAGACAAGCAGTTGTAGAGACTGACACTGAGAGAGAGAGAGAGAGAGAGAGAGAGAGAGAGAGAGAGAATTAATGAATTAATTAATATTTTATTTCCGTGTCCGGACAATTTCTTGACCCACCCCACCCCCATGGGATTATCAGACACAGCAATTAACACAGTGACAAAGAAAACAAAACAAAGACATTCAGGTGTGCAGCCAGCCATGCAGCTCAACCAGATTTCAAACAGTGCAGTAGACCCACACAGACCTGTACATGAAACAAACAAACATACAGACGGACGGACGGACGGACGGACGGACGGACGCTCAATCCGTGGTTGGGGCCACATGTGGTTGTACTGTTACGGTGTGTGTGTGTGTGCGTGTGTGTGCGTGTGTGTGCGTGTGTGTGCGTGTGTGCGTGCGTGCGTGCGTGCGTGCGTGCGTGCGTGCGTGCGTGCGTGCGTCTGGGGACGCAGCCCAAGTATACAGATGACTGAAGGGCAGAGCTAAGCAGGAAGTTCAACAGAGTGAAGTTATTAAATCACTCACAGCTTCATGGGAAGTCAAGGCCAGGTATAAGGCTAGAAACCAGGCCTAATTGCTGACACCTGTCAGCTGTACGTTGCACAAGAAGACAAGGTCACATCATAAAAAGGGTTGGAAACGGAGGGGCTCGTGATATACCGTCGATGTTGGGTGCAAACCTCGTATCTCGATATTTCAATAAAACCCCTTGTGAGCTGGTAAATAAGCTATTATTGCTATGTATTAATCAATTTTTTTAATCACCCAATTTAGTCGTAATGCCTCACACATTTCTCTGTCGTCACTGCTGTTGTATCCTACTGGTTCACCTGCCAGTGAATGAGGAGACCCCACTGGGAGTGGGATGACGTAGGTCGTAGAGCCTTCGCCCTCCTCCTCCCGCCCAACACGCCCCATATTGACTGGTGCCGCCCCCCAGCCTGTATCACCTCCCCTCCCCCGAACACGGGCCAATTTTGTTAGTACATAGAGTAGACTCATCGCGGTGGATTCAAACTCCCAGACTCTGCGGTGGTGGTGGGTAGGCACTTTACCACTGCGCCACTGTTGCTATTTTTTTAATCATTTATTTCACATCATATACGTATGTGTGTGATCCACATAACTCGAGAACTTCAAATTCGGCACACCACAGGGAATGCAGTGCCCGGTGCCCGGTGTCACACAGTTGTCCAGAACCGCCCCAAAAAGGCCTCCTCCCGGGCTCTGGACAGGGCCCCTGCCCAGGGTCAATGGAGCTGGCCTGGTCTGACATCATTCTGACGTCTGCATAGACTCCATATTTGAGCATGCCTGACAAAGAAACTTCATATATGGGCATACAAGGGACACAGACATAATATGCATTCCCAACTTGTATCGTTCCAAGTAGGCCAGTGCCCAACGGGCACCGCTGTAGAGGCTCCAACGGGCACCGCTCTATAGTATGACTAAAATAATAACATTGGATCCACCGGAACACATGGGCTCTTTTTCCCATTTCCTGGAAGGTATAGTGGTTTTGGACGTACTAGCTTTCCACCCGACAGCGCTGATTGTATACAAAAGCACAAGGGGGACCAAAACAACGAAGACAGGGAGACAGCTGACAACCAAAACAACGGGGAGAGAAACACAGTCAGGGAGGGAGGGAGGAAAAAAAATAAAGGAAATGGCAAAATGAAAGTGCAACGGAATGGAGCAGAGACAGACCCTGACACATCCATTCGTTGTTCATCTATCCATTCAACCATTTATCCCCAAATCTTATTTATTCACCCATACACTCACTCTGAGTCTCTCTCACTCTGCCACTGCTTCAGTCATACTCATTAAAGTGTAGCGTAGCAGACAGTGCGTGTAGGGTAACTGGAGTGCGTGTGTGGACCATTGTCACGCTGAGAGCTGTTGATTGCGCCGGGCTGATGGGCTAGGTTAATTACACCGTGCAAAGAGTCGCGTATCTCTCCCGAATTAGACTGGGTTAATTGAAAACTCTCGAGCACGTCTGCATAAGTGGCTGTCCAATCTGTGGAGTCTGGGTCCTGCTCGTTCCGTTTCATCTCTATCTGTCATGATCAGTCCGCTGTAATCAACAAGAACCTCCTCTCCTCCCTCCTCCTCCTCCTCCTCCGCCTCCTCCACTTGCTCTTAAGGATTTTTCCATTTTCACAAGTTGCTTATCAGCGCCTTATCAAGCCCTTTCTCCTCGCGTTATGGCGGCATGCGTTGTGCTGCTGAAAACCTTTGGCGTAATGCACTTGGAAAATCAATTATGGCTCTGTAACACAATACTCCATATTTCCCCTCCCATCCCGACGCTCTTCTTTCCTCCTCTCGCCTCTCTTCCGCATTCTTCCGTCCTCTGTGTGTGTGCGTGCGTGCTTGCAATGATGCGTGCACGTCAGAGCCATCACGAGAGCTTTGTGTCTCGAGGTTTGCCTCGGGACATCCTCTCGTTTTCTTCTTTTTTTTTCCTTCTTCTTTTTTTGAGCACCGAATTCAATCTCGGCTCCCCAATCAGAGCCAGTAAAAAGCCCCCGTCCCGTAACTCTGCACAAGCCTCAGAAGGAACCTCATCCCTGCTTGGTCAGATAAATCTTAGCAGCTCATCCCTCTCCTATTTTCTTTTTCATCCCGGACCCCCCCTATGGCCCACATTAGAGCCTGCAGATGGCCAGCAGAGATTTAGGAGCTGCAATCCATCAATGTTATGTTTGGCTTTGGCCGTGCCGGATGCTCGGCCCACTAACCTCCCCTCCAGCTGGGGCAGAGCGTACGACAACCCCCCCGCCCCCCACGCCCCCCCAAAGGCCCGCTGCAGCCTTGGGTCTCGGTTCACTTTAGCTCTCTAGCTCTAGCGCCTTCGCCTTGGCCTCCCTCCTCCGCCCGAGGCCAGTGTCAGCTCTCCTTTTGGTTTGAATTGTAATCACAGCTCCACCCGGGAGCACTGGCGGACCGACCGCTCTTCCCCTTGACAAGGGCTCCCTTGGTTGTTTCTCTGTAGCAGAGATACAAGAGTAATGAAGTTTACTGACGTCACTTTCTGTTGCCTCCCCTGGGGTCGCGGGGTTGTTTTCTCCATTTTTCAACTTCACGTCATACAAGAATTGTGTTCGATGAATAAAAAACATCACACTCGCGTGAAGTGAGGGGCGCCCAGATAGTTGACGTTCTCATGTTCGTGAAAAATGACATACATTTATTACAAGATGTATTTATATCAGCGAGAAGACGTCTTACCAGAATGTATCACATTAAAGTAAGTCCATAGACTTGGCTGGCACAAATTGCATCATCGTTTACCCTAAACAAACATTAAAGTCCATAGACGTTGGCTGGGACATTAAAACTATAGACTTGGCTGTCATATGACTTATAGGTAAGATGCTTCCCAGTGGCAATTACTTTTTGTCTGTTATTTTGAACACCCACAAGTCACATGACTCAAAGTGGCTGTTTGTCTGTTTATAACATTGATGCATCCAAGCCATCAACAACAACAAATAAATGAATAAACGCGTTCACAAGCCATGCAGGACGGGAACCCCTTTTGGTTACAGTACATAGCAACATTCTGCCTCAGTCCTAAATGTATTAAGAAACGAAATAAATGCTGCCTTATACGCTTGAACTAGATTAGCATTGGGTTATTTTCTTCTTTTCTCACGTTTATCTATATAAGCCTTTGATGAAAATAAATAAATACATATATTTTGTTCAAGCACCAATCGAGCTGGGGTTTTATCTGTGACTCAATCTACCGGCTCAAAACGCATCGCTTCGTGACACATTTTCAGCTTGTAGATCTGCCACTCTTGATGCTTTAGTGCAGGGGTTCTCAACCCGTGGGTCGCGACCCCTCGGGGGGTCGCCAAATTATTTTAGGGGGTCCCCAAATTATTTTCAAAAAAAAAAAAAAAAGTTATATTTTAAAATTCTATTTTCACGATTTTTCAAAAATAGCAGACCTACAAGCTCGTAGCGCGCCACTCGGTGGCGCGCTATGAGCTTGTAGATCTGCTATTTTTCAATAGCTAAATTATAACAATGCTTAAAACACCAAAAGGGGTTCCCGCCCAAAATGGTTTAAGGTTATTGTAGCAGTCAATTTATATTGGGGGCGGGGCGGGGGTCCCGAGACATTGCCAAAGCATTTCCGGGGGTCCCCGGCCAAAAACGTTGAGAACCCCTGCTTTAGTGTGAGGCTGCATGTAGTATGATCAAGAAGGGTGTTCATTGACGGGGGGAAAAAACACAAAAAGTAAAAATATGCAGATAAGAGGTTTCTGCCCGACAGCAATGATTTATTTCAACGGGAGGGGGGGGGGGGGGGGGGGGTGTTTATTTCCCATAGCGGCCCTCCTGCTGTGATGTGTCAGTTCTAGCCCCCCCCCCCACACACACACACACACACACGCACGCACGCACACACACACACACACACTCACACACACACTCACACACACACACACACACACACACACACACACACACACACACACACACACACACACACACACACTCACACTCACACTCACACTCACACTCACACACACACACCTCCCCCTCCCCATTTGGAGGATTGATAATGTAAGATACAGCTCTTGGAAATCGAGCGCTAGCTGTCTGCTTTGCGCTCCACACTAAAATAAATGGTCTTCTACTCGCTGCAGGGCACTCTTGATAGACACAGACTGAGATTGGATCTGTTGAACAAGACAGTGGTTCTCAAGGTGTGGTCTAGGAACCACCACAGGGGTCCTTGAGAGGGGTCCCCAGCTCCAGAAAAAGTAGTTAATATTGCATCAACAATTCAACATCACTTTAACAGTATAGTATACAGTATACAGTATGTAGCTGATCTACAAGTTTGTAGCTGCTACGGGGGGGCCAGGCTGTCTGTCCGATAGACATAGACTGAGATTGGTTGTGCTGAATAAGAGATGAATGTGGCTGGATGTCACCCGCCTCCAGCTCAGAAATATCATCATCTGTACAAGAGAACTTTTCTAATACAGTGTTGCTGTCGGGCAGAAACCTCCACTCTCCATATTCTAACTTTTCGTGTGTTTTCATAAGTTAAAGATGGACTGCCGTGATTTTGGTTTTGTACGTGCACGTCTATGGAGTTAACATGTGATTGGATTTTGGTTTCTTACTGAAATCTGAAAGCCTTTGAGTCAACAGGACCATTCAAAATATACACAAGTAAGACGCGTAAACGCGGGAAGCGAACGAAGCTGTTGTGGCAGTCTGACACACACACACACACACACACACACACACACACACACACACACACACACACACACACACACACACACACACACACACACACACACACACACACACACACACACACACACACACCCCTGAGTTAAAAAATGTGCTTACGAAATCATCACAAGCATATCGTCTCTGTCGGGTGGAAACCTCTATAAACCTGTTATATAAACAAACCTGTTACTCAGGATTCAGGATTAAAATTAAAAAATTGAAAAAATAGCAGATCTACAAGCTCAAAGCACGTTTCATGCCGCATTTTCCGAGCTTGCAGATCTGCTCTTTAAGATAAGCTGTAGTATGAAGTTTTGGGCGTTCATTTACAAAGAAAAAACACACAAAAAGTTAAAATACAGACAGCAACGATATGAAAACAAACTCGTGTGGGACTGTGTGTGGGTGATGCTTCCTCAGTTGACCTCTTCTGCAGTTATCTACTGGAGGTGCACACACACACACACACACACACACACACACACACACACACACACACACACACACACACACACACACACACACACACACACTCGTGTGTGACTGTGTGTGGGTGATGCTTCCTCAGTTGACCTCTTCTGCAGTTATCTACTGGAGGTGCACACACACACACACACACACACACACACACACACACACACACACACACACACACACACACACACACACACACACACACACACACACACTGTTTACACCATTAATATGACGTGCAGGCCGAGGGGATTTACAATGTTTCACTTTGTGATTACACTGGAAGAACTGGAGGGGGCCAAAGTAACTTTGTTACTTTACCAGAAAGCATCCAATACAGTAGTTATAGGGTCGTTCTTACAGTGCTTTCTGCAGTATCATGCAGCTTTTGCCAAGAACAATTTTTTTTGTATTATTATTATTTCTGAGGGGCACTAGCCCCTCATATGCACAGCTTTGTGTGTTTGTGCGTATGAGCCGTGTTTGTGTTTGTAGCACGGAATGTGATGATTTGATTGGTTGAGCAGAGAATGTGATGTATGATGATGTATGATCAAACCCTCATTAATATGCCAATATGCCACGCCCCTGACCCCCCACCCCACCAAAAAAAAACCTTCAACTCAACTCAAACTCCTTCACACACCTCTAGACAAAGTATGCATCATTAGATTATCATTTTTAATATATAATGTTTAATATAATTTCTGACTCATGCAATGCAAGTGGTATAAACTTGTTTTGCCATAACGTTACAACCAAATGTATGGCAGCCTAAAGGTTGTGCTTGTGTGCAAACATGAATAGAATAAACAGCGTTTGTCTGTAGGCTACAATGAAGAGAATGAGGATTAATAAACGTCAGTCAGGCTGTCAGTACAGTGGTACTGCTCTCGAAAAATGGACGTGCACAAGTAAAGTACCTCAAAATCATATTTCCAGTATTCGGATAACTTGGTTACAGTCAGAGCTGTCTCCGTTTTCACATATTATTTCGTATTCCGTTCACCTCTAAATGTTTTCACACTGTTGCTCCAACCGCACCAAACTTGGTACAAACACTGTTCAGGGGTCTGCCATGACAAGAGTAACCGGAATGCTCGCCTCAAAACACCACCGCTCAGTGGGGCGCTTCTTAATTCCTGTCTTTGTTTTACTGAGGTTAAGGTTATAAGAATGAGGTTAGATTTAGGCATAGTTTACTGAAGTTACGTTTAGGAATACCAGGCAGAGAACAATCAGAGTTCGCCGGAATTGCGCCCGTGGGGCAACTGTGATTTGAGGCGACCGTTCTGTTATCCGACAATTGTCCCACCAACAAACCCTATATTGTACACATATGGTTCAACACTGCAAATGGCCATAACTCTGTGACCATCGGTGCAATTTACTGTAGGGGGCTGCAGTGGTTAATTCATAATGTACTTTTCACCTTACTAGAAATGTAGTGGGGTCAAAAGTACAACATTTGTTTTTTGAAATGTAGTGGAGTGAAAGTCAAGTAAAGTACAGTTACAAAAACAAAATGACCGTAAGTACAGTACTGAGGTGAACGTACTTGGTTACTTGTCCACCGCTGAACCCGAGGGACAACACAGATTGACTGAGTACTATAATAATTCCTTTGGCCCTTACACATCTTAATGCCATACAACAACGGAACAACATCCACAGATGATGCAGAAAACATGCAATTTGGGCTGATATGTAGTTTATTCCATTCATATTTCACTCAAGGTCTGAGACAGAGTGAATCAATAATTCAGTAAGCATGGATATGGACTTGCTCCAGGAATGTCTCTCGTGGCCCGCAGTTGGTTGGAGAAATGGAGAAGGAAAGATGATATTGAATAACCCCCGCCAGTGTGAGCAAGCCCTACATTTGCTATGAGCTATATATATATATATACTGTATATATTTACTGTGCTACTGTATTATAGAAATGGCATGTCACTGTTTGATGATTCGGAACGTAAATCAGCATGTTTCAACCACTTAAACAGCAGGCAGTGCTCCTAATCCGTGGCTAACATTCTGGGAACTAGCCAATCTACATGAAAATGCAATTTACAAGGCGTTTGCGTTGTCACACGTTTTAAGCTTGAGACGTGAACTGGATGTAAACAAACGCTGTGTGTTGTGGCGGACGATCATCTTTTCTTTCACTCGGAAAATACATTTTGTAACCGTGATCATTGATTTTATTAGTTATGGGAACCATTCATAAGTTGGTGAGGAGCGCCATTTATCGTAAACCACTGAAAAGACAATTGAACATAAATCACCATCTTTGGCAGTGAAGCGTTGTATTTGAAAGGACGTAAATAGACGTTCTTAGCAGTCAATGTGTTAACTAACATCAGTGGATTGTCCAGTCACCATAGCATAGAGTTCGTTTTGAAAAAGGTTAGTGAACATTTTCGTAGTCGCATGTTGTAGTTTTTAGTCACCAAAAATTAACACTGACCGACTGTCCTTTCTCCCCCCTCTGTCCACCATGCAGGGATGCACACGGTGGCCCCCAAGGGCTTCCAGTGCCCGGAGACGGATGCCACCTGCAACCCCTGCCTGGACGCCACCAAGGCCTGCAACCTCAACGCCACCTGCAAGAAGCAGCGCACCGCCTACATCACCACCTGCCACAAGGGCGACAAAGGCGACACCTGCAACCGCAAGCGCTGCCACAAGGCGCTGCGGCAGTTCCTGGACCGCGTGCCCGCCGAGTTCACCCACCGGCTGCTGTTCTGCCCCTGCCTGTCCGAGGGCTGCTCGGAGCGCCGCCGGCAGACCATCGTGCCCGACTGCTCCTTCAACGACAAGGTGAAGCCCAACTGTCTGGAGCTGAGGATGGTCTGCCGCCACGACCCACTGTGCAGGTGAGAGGAGGGGGCCGAGCTGGCTTTGGGGATTGAGCAGGGGTCATTAATACGTCCGTACGTACATGGACAAATGTGTCCGTGGCAGGACTTGGTCTTGTCCGATTTTAGATTTTCTTTTTTTTACACACCATATTACTGTTATTATAAAAACGCAATTACTGATTACATGTCAAGTCTCCAGGTTTTAGGCCCCCCCCCCTTAACTCTGAGAGTGTAGAAATGGAACCAAATGGACCCGAGAGTGTACATTTGGTTCCATTTGTACACTCATAGAGTTACAAACCTGTTCTGTTCATTCATTCATGGTGATGGCCCCTGGGAGTGAGTGAGCGTGCGTGTGCGTCTGTGTTGATTTCGTCGACTATAAAGCTATGACGAAAAGTGTGGTGCAAACGTTGATTCAACATACCAAATCACCCGTGGCCGGTTACAAATCACCCGTGTTGCGGGTTACAAATCACATGTGGTGACCGCGTGCGAGGTTAGTGTTTGTGTCGGACTAACGACTATCGGACTCATGGTATGTCGGAACACATGCCTGCAGCCACGAAAAATGTTTGTCAATTACCTTTTTTCACTGACAAAAACTAAATAGAAACTGAATAAAAACTATGATGACTAAATATACTGACAATTTCGTCAATACATTCAAAATGTCAGGAAGGGACTAATGGAGAAGAGATCCAGTAGATCCAGCGTGTGCAACCTGTGTGCGTGTGCGAGGTGTGCAACGTGTGTGCGTGTGCGACTTGCGTGCGTGCGTGCGACTTGCGTGCGTGCGTGCGTGCGTGCGTGCTTGCGTGTTTGTGTGTGATCACTTTGTCTGCAGTGCAGAAGATAAGAAAGTGAACGAGGGCTGAGAAGTGTGCAGACAATCATTTGTGTGCTTACAAAGGTGTCTGTATGTCTGCAAATTTGCTGTCAAAATCAACACTGGTGTGCGTGCGTGCGTGCATGCGTGCGTGCGTGCGTGCGTGCGTGTACCGCATGCATAATGTGGGTGTGCGAGACACATTAGGAGGAAGCGTGCTTTTGGGGCAGGTGGAAGGATTTTAGGGGGCGGTGCCCATGAGACAAGCTTTCTCGCCATCTGACGATTCATTATCATCTCCTTATATTCATGCAGGAAAATGTTAAATCCGCAGCGCACGTCGGCAGTTATATTCCCATTTGACTGCGATCTCCTCTCTCCCATGCCATGCTAAAGTTTTCATACATTTCACCGCTGTAACTTTGCCAGGGAAGTAATTAGGCTCTCAGGGAAGGAGCAGGCGGTGCTATTAGATGTGGAATGAAGACGCAAGGCTAAGTTGAAGGGACAATGCTCAATTAAGCCGAACAAAACATTAGTGGATCACTTTGTGCTTCTATCGGATCCAAGAGGCCTAGACTCAATTCACACCCAGCCAGCCATGAACCCCTTTCCTTGTGTCAGCGAACACAGAAACATGGCAGGTACTACCGTCTACCGGTGCCGGACAGTAATGAACTACATTTACTTGAGTACTGTACTTGAATAAAAAACTCTTGTTGCTGTCGGGCAGGAACCAATCTCACAAGCCTGTGAGCTTGTAGGGCTGCTATTTTCACTATTGATTGATATATTTTCTACAGCCTTCCTAGTACTATCACTGTCAAAAGGCCCACCATCAACATGCTTAAATAAGACATGCATTTCTGTTCATTAGCTTAATAGCACAGAAAATGTGCCGACATTTGTATAATTTGAGGCATTTAAAAACCCATTTGAGAGCCTAATGGAGTTCGACCAAGGGAGCGCGCCGGAGTCGAGCGGCAGTCCCTAAAAATAGCGCGCCACGGTGTGGCGTGCTGAGAGAACTTATCGGTGAAGTAAAACTTTTGACTGCTTTTCCATTTGCCGGTGTCACATATGATTAAGCGCCTGATGCAATCGTGTGACAGTGAGAGGCCGGTGTTTTGTTTGTAGGGTCCCAGAGTGGCTGTCTGACCGCAGATCTACCGGCGCTGCTCCGCCTGTCAGACTACAGCGTACAAACACTCTCACACTTATTTCCTTCCATCTCGCTCTCTCGTTTCCATGATTCTCTTTCTCTCTCTCGCTTCCCTGACACTCTCTCTCTCTCTCTCTCTCTCTCTCTCTCTGTGTCCCTTCTCACTTCCTAATTCTCTCTATCTTTTTCTGTATCTCTCTCTCTCTCTCTCTCTCTCTCTCTCTCTCTCTCTCTCTCTCTCTCTCTCTTTCTGCCCCACTCCCACTTTCTCTCACGCTTTTATTCTGCCTTTATCTTTCGCTTTATCTCTCACAAACACCATCTCTGTTACTCTGTTTATCAGTGGCGGAAGAAGTAATCTGTTTTCCTTTATTGTTTTTGTTTTGTTTCTAGGTAAAAGTAGCAATAGCAAAATCTAGAAATACTCCTTTGTCCTGTATGTCAAAAGATTACTTGAGTAAAAGTACAAGCGTATTTGCATTACTGTAAGCTACACCTAAGCTACACATCACTGATGATACGTCCCAGGTGCATCCATGCAATGTATTTTTTTAGTTATAGTTATTACTATTTATAGTGACTCATAGGAATAGACTATGTCACAACCGGGTATAGTCTGGTGAACACCGGAGAGACGGGTGACAGCCGGAATGTAGACGGCACCCCGGGAGCAGTGTGGGTTAGCGCCCCAGCCTGTGTCCTCCGTGAGGAGGAAGCCCAACAAACCTCGGTGAGGACTTTAGGAGGGCCATTATAATCCACCACTCCTGAATGGAGTGCCTGGTGCTGGGAGTCTGGTGCAACGCACAGGTCCTGGGCCTGGTGAGAGCAAGAGTGGACCTGGTGAGACGTAGGAGGGGCCCGGACAGGAGTCAACCCACAGAGCCTATAGTCCTTCCACGCGCCAGAATTTGGTTCTCCCAGTCCCGGCAGAGTAGTTCCGGAGCAACGGATTGTGTGGCCTTGCTCATTCCCTGATGGACTGATCGAGGGTAGCTACTGGGATGTAAGTCGGGACGTAAGTCGGGATAATGATCAACCCCGGCTGGGTCGCCTGAGTGAGGGGTATGATGTAATTAGACCCGAAACCCCGTTGACCTCAGGAAACATCACTGAGGATACGTCCCAGGGACATCCATGCAATGTATTTTTTTTAGGTAAAGTACTAAAGTCATTTTCTAAAATAGCAGGTCAAAAGCTTGCAGAATGTCAAATTGTGACTTGTTGTAAACGTGAGGCTATAGATCAGCTATTTTCGAGTGAGAGAAGTAATGTACAGTATAAAGTATTTCCATGAATGTAATTGTGTAGCCTACTTTTAAATGATAACAAAAATATGCAATTACGTAAATTCAATAAAGTAGGGCTTAAGTGGGTAAATGTTTTTTTTTTTTTTAACATAGTGCTGCTTTAATGACGTATATTCTATCAATTACACACCCCATGAAGCCTTGAATAGAAACGTGCAGAATCTCCATTGAGTCTCTGCCGGTCATCACATCATTGAGTATCTGCCGGTCATCACATCATTGATGACAACCATGTGTTGTTCTTGAATCTCCATTGAGTCTCTGCCGGTCATCACATCATTGAGTATCTGCCGGTCATCACATCATTGATGACAACCATGTGTTGTTCTTGCTTACTGTAAATCGTTCTTAATCCAGAGCGATTTACAGTAAGCAAGACCAACACATAATACGTCAAATACATGTATAGAAATACTCATCAAAGATCATAAGTAAGCTAATGCGACACAAAGACAACAATCTCCTTGAATTCAAGGCTTCATGGGCTGTGTAACGGATACAAAATAAGGCATGTTTGTGCTGAACTACTCCTTTAAGTACAGTACTTGAGTATACTGTATGTACTTAGTTACTCTTCACCACTGTCTTCTCCACCTCTCTCTCTCTCTCTCTCTCTCTCTCTGTGTGTGTGTGTGTGTGTGTGTGTGTGTGTGTGTGTGTATTCCTCATTGCGTAGTGACATCCACAGACATGGCAGCTCGCTGGACCCCTCTGGCTCATGATTACTTGCACTGCCTGTCAGTGGAATAAATCAAGCATTTATTCAATAAGAATCCTTTACCTTAGGCTGACAAGCAGCATCCTTTTGGGATGTATATCAGATGGTTTATTGTGCTGGACATGATCAATACAATAGCAGAAAAAGTCATGGAAATAAATTACTGTATAGCCTATCAATAATATAGTCTTGTATACAAGTGAGACCGAATGATAAATGGTGTATTCATTTATATAGCGGTTTTCTCCAAAGCACTTTAAAATGTGCATTACATTCACCCATTCAAATTACACCATGTGCACTGTACATGGTATAATTTGTATTGTATACTGTATTGTGTACTACATTGTACAGTAGGCCTATAGAGCGTCGCAGTCCCGCCCCCTTTCATGACGACACCAGGCCCAGGAAATAATTCCCAATGCATTTTTCCCATAGACATTTCAAAAAGTATTTATTTATTCATTTAAATAAATATGTATTTATTTATTTATTTAGACCTTTTAAGCATCGTACAAAGCCAACTCGAGTTGTGACAAATCATGACAGTAAACACAATATTTTGGACCAAACAAATAATTACAAAGAAGAAAAACAAGAAAAAAAAGTGTTGTAACCTGCCGTTTTCTTCTTCTTTCTAATTATTTGTTCGGCCCGAAAATTTTTGTTTGTTGTCATGATTTCTCACAACTCAAGTTGGCTTTGTCCGAGGCTTAAAAGGTCGTTAAATAAATACTTTTTGAAATGTCTATGAGGAAAATGAACGGGGAATCATTTCCTGGGCCCTGGTAGGGGGCGGGACTGCGACGCTCTATACACCAACAGCAGTGGCGTGCACAGACATTTAGAGGGGCAGGTGCTCAAGTGAAAAAAGGGCACCTTGTGCAGCGCGTGGAACCGGCCGGTTGCCTTAATAGTGTGAGATTTATAGATTGTGGGGCCTAAATAATATATTAGAAGCTTTTTTATCAATAATTGATCAATGTCACCATGGTACACATACTGTACTGTGTACAATGTACAAAAAAACAAAAAAAATAAAAGAAAAAAAGGGCACATTGCCATTGCTCTAGCACCCCCTAGTGTCTATCTGTGCACGCCACTGACCAACAGCATTGTTTGGCAGTGGACAGCAACAAAGTATATTTACTCGTGTACTGTACTGTACATTGTACGTTGACAACACAGCTTTTGTGATGTTCTATAGTGTTTGAATCAACGCTGTGTATTGGAGTGACGGACGGATACCAGTTAGATGTCCTACTAATTGGGAGGCAGGGGATGGACACAAACGGCTGAGCTGTATATGGGAGAGATGTTGTTGCATGGCAGCAATGCTGTGATGGTTATTATCTACTGTATTTGACGTGAATAAGTATCTTAGAATAGATTTGTATTCTTTTTGTTCTCATGCCTTTATTGTATTATTAAGTGTGTTATGTGGTGCCCATGTGTTGTCATGCTAGCGCCCCTCTCAAAAATCGAAAGAAGCATGTATTCTTTAAAGGAACTACAACATGCATTTTAAAACAGTTTTTAATATTTAATATCATATTATATATGTCCTTCAAACGTATTTCTAATGGTGTGAGCCTAAATCACCACTCTGATATAACCAGTCCATGCCATTTATTTCTGGCTTCTGAAGCAAATTTAGCTGAAGTACCATAATGTCCTGATGTGGTGGGGGGCGCTGATATGCAAATCATTTAATCTTTGAATCATTATAATACTGATGCTAGATAAATGGTTTCCATTCCATGCCAACTGGGAAAATCAACAATGGCGGACATTGTAAACAAAGTGGAAATGCAAATTTGCGACTGAAGGCTGAAGAGGGGGAGGAAATATACAAAGTAGGGTGATACAGATGACAAAATCAAAACCAAAATCTGAGAGAAATTTCCATAAAAGCCCCATTAAGATGAGAAAGCCTGATTGTTCAAAATTACATATTTGTGGGGATAGAGAACACACAGGGGAGCGCAAAAAACACATTTTTTTTTGGAAAAGCTGAATCTCATGCTGTAGGACCTTTCATTGGAACAATTGTTTTAGATTTCTTGTCCACACAACCCGCACGCACGCACGCACGCACGCACGCACGCACGCACGCACGCACGCACGCACGCACGCACGCACGCACGCACGCACGCCAAGTGGCATCAGCGTCGTTGCCACTGATGCCACTTGGTGTGGCTGTCGATGCGTGAGCCGCAGACTTTCCACAGGCGGGGCAGGGGAGGAATGCCGTCTTCCCTCCGGTGTCGCTGGGCACGTCTCTCGAACCTGCTTTGCTGGTTGCTTTCGCTTATGTGTTAGATTGCCCTGGCACAGATGACCCGCCAGGCTGAGCGGTCATGCCAGAGTTTCAAGCTGCGTGGCGTTGATGGCAGTGCGCTTCAGGAGGTCTTTGCTGTAGTCCTTGTAGCGCCTCTTTTGTCCACCGGCGGCATGCTTTGCATCATGCAGTTGGCCGTAGAGGACTTGGCGGGACAGGCGGTGGTCAGGCATGCGGATGGTGTGTCCTATCCGCCGTAGGTGTTTTTTAGCCACAGCTGCTTCCATACAGGTGGATTCTGTGCTGTTTACAATCTCTGTGTGGGGGGCTCTGTCTTCCCAGGATAGGCCAAGGATCCTCTGAAGGCAGCAGATGTGGACCAGCTTCCAGGTTTGTGAAGTGTCTATATGGAGTCCATGTCTCTGCCCCATAAAGTAGGGTAGATACACATACCGCATTGTAGACAGCCACCGTGCTGACCTTCAGACACACACACACACACACACACACGCACGCACGCACGCACGCACGCACGCACGCACGCACGCACGCACACACACACACACACACACACACACACACACACACACACACACACACACACACACACACACACACACACACACACACACACACACACACACACACAGGCTAAATACCAAAATGTCATATAACAACAGAAATATTCTATTCTATATATTATGCTGCTCCGATTAGCTATTTTTGGCTGCTTTTGTGTGACACTGTCGCATGACAGCGATTGTGCCCAACAGCGACGGCATGCAGTAGTCAATCCTCCACCTTTGGTGAGTTTCTTTTTGCCAGACACAGCAAGCGAGCAGCGTTTTAGTGTTTCCTGTATGGCTCTACCTGTCCAGCTCTCCATCCAACAGCAGGAAACCCATTTAGCGTCAGAAAAAGACTCAGGCTAGCTCTTTGCAGGATTAGCCGTTTATTATCCGCGGGTTTGTGGAGAGACACGCATGGCTTCCCTCCATGTGCTGCCCGCATGTTTCCAGTGCTCAGCAGGTGGGATTACCTCCAGCCAGCCATGCATGACAATTCCCCCTCCACTCCTGTTGCCACCATTTCATCCTGCTTCAATGGAGGCCAAGGTTACTAGAGTTTTTTTAGCCCCTCCTATAGCCAGCTTTGTGTGTCTGTGTGTACCACGGAATGTGAGGATAAAACGTGTGGCCAGAAAAGTGATGATGTATGATGATAAGAGCGCCCCTCACTTCACACAAGTGTGATTTTTGATGGGCGCTAGCCCCTCCTATATACAGGTTTAATGTTTGTTTTAAAAACGCCATTGACAATGAAGGGAAATTCACGTCATCTTGTCCCAAACATTAAATGCCATTATGAGAATAAAGATAATTTAATGTTTGTGTTTGCACCGTTTGTTTTACATCACCATTACATCACCTAATCAACATGAGTTAGACTTTAATATTTTAGCGCCCCTCACTTCACACAGGTGTGATTTTTCTATTTTATATATTTATTTTTTTCTTGTTTTGTTAGAAATGTTTAGTGTTAGTTTCAACACTTTTGCAATACTAGAGGTTCGGGCAACTACTTCGGTTGTTGTCAAAGTGGGGTCCGGGGACCAGGCAGGGGTCCTTCAGGGGGTTGCAGGGGGTCCCCAGCAAAATGTGTTGATGCAGCATCACGATAATTTTAACCACTTTATCCTTGTTTTGTATGTTGGCTATTCAAAAATATCAGTTATACACACCATGTCAGAAACAAGCCTACTGGTGACATCATCATCAATGGGGATTCCAAGCTAATAGAAACTTCAGCCTTTCTCTTGCTGGAAGGTTAGCGTGCTGCTATAGAAGCCATTGTTTTAACATTAATAAACATAAAACAACTCTCCACAGCTCTATACTCTGAGACAGAGTGAGTAGACAAAAATGGTGGCATCTTTTAATGAACATTAGTGAGGACCGATTATATGGAGATGGGTCAAAAACCAAAGCACACGAGGTGCAGCATCTCATGTGGATCTTTTCAAAGGGACTTTTCCTTTTTAAGAAAAAGTTCAGGATATTTTATCACCTTCTACAAAGCACTTGCTCTTATCTGTGACTAAGTCATATTCAAAGTAATCCCAAAAGGCCCTCTGCCCACTTTATGCCAACTTTTGTCACTGGCCTCGCCAGTGATCACCAGTCGCAGATGGCTTGGCAACACGTCAGACCTTTTAAGTCCAAAATGGTTGGTTTTTGAGCGGTAATATAACAAGAAAAGTTTGAAAACACAAACTCACATGTTTTCAAATCAATAATTACATCAGTAGAAGACTTCATCACCTCCCTCCTACCTTTGGCATTTAGCAGACGCTCTTATGGAGAGCGATTTACAATAAACAAGGTAATTGCATGCGTAGTGCATGCGTAATGCAGAGTGTATATGTGCCTCAGGAAACTACAGGTAAACCAATAGCGTCTAAAAACAAACAAACAAAAAAATAATATGCTATCAAAATAATCATCTGTACATTGAAACTATAATATACCACAGTACATCAGATGTTTTTTTTGCTAAAGTATAGTGAAAAAAAAACACTTCATGCACCTGCCCATCCGATTTATGAATGTCCCGATAATTACCTGCTATACCTGTGTTTCAGGCCCCGTGTTGCTATGGTTCGACCTCTCGGAGCCCATGGTGTCTGGCACGCTGCGCCTTATTGAGACGTATGAAATGAAAACGTTAAACCTCATTATCTTCTGCACTGTTCCCCTGACCGTGGAGGTCAGCTGCACATTGCGCTTCCAACAGTGCACAGACATGCGCAGCATGCACAGCATGCACACGCACGCACGCACGCACGCACACACGCATGCATGCACGCACGCACGCACGCACGCACCGCAAGTGTAGAACGTGACTTTAATAATCCAGCCACTCGATTGCCACTCGCACCCTGCGGTGAGTAAGTGCTGGCACGCGAGAGGATGTCACCCAGATTCAATTACGGCGAGATGCCATTGGTCAGCGTCCGGGCTGATAATGTGCTCTGATTGGTGATTTTATCCTGCTCCGAGGTGTCCACAGTAATTGTCACGGCATGAAATATTCTTAAAGTGACAGTGGAGTGACCTCCATCTGTCAAACAACTGCACAACCTTAAGCACTGTGTCCTCTGGGCTGGTATTGATGGAACAGCCATTCATCCTATCCTCACGATTGTCCAATCGCTGCATTATTAGAAAACCTCAGGCTTGGATAGATGTTGCTTTTTTTGTTTTAGATCAGTGGTGGAAGTAGGTCTACTGTTTTAGGTCTACTCCCACCTCCGATCCTAGGATCTTCCGCCATTTTGAATGTTATGAATTATTTTCAGCAATCTACACATGGACCAATATCTACAAACCGAGTCTGACCTTAACAAAACAAATGTAGAGTCACGAAACTTTACAGTATGATAGAGGGTCATTCCAAATAGCACTTACTCGATTCTTAATTCAATTGGCCAAAGGGAATGAGGCAGCTCTAAGACGCCTCTAAGCCCATTGGCGGTAACTTCATATGCCGATTTTGACCAATCAGAGCGAATCTGGCGATGTCATTTCCTGTTAACAGAACATCAACATCCGCTATCTTTCTGCATTGTGTGCTACACAGTCAGATGTCCAGGATGCTAAGCTATCATCGTTTATTTTAATAACTAAGTCAAATTAAGCTCTAATCAAGACCCAAATATCGCATGTTACGCAGCGATGCACATAAAGACCGCGCGCGTGCAAGAGCGTGCACACGCGGATTTCGGCCGGTTTTAGGTAGATTACAGAATACATTTTGCTACATTAAGCCCCCGATTACAGGGAATTAAACGATTACGTCAATTACAGCAACGGTAATGAGGGATTTTTTTATTCATTACGTCAATTACGTCAATAGCCATAAGAGGGTTAAAAGTTGTTATGTTCTAGTGAGACAGGGGTATGGTGCATGGCAGAGGTGGAGAGGACGTCTGGGAAACAGAAGGTCACAGGTTCGAATCCAGACCATGGCTAAACCGTCTGGAAAGGAAATGTGATATAAACATGTTGGATACTAGGATTTGTCCATGTTGTGTGTTGATGACTACATTTTTAAGACAAGTTTGCTTATAGAATCTTCCATTATAAGTAGCATTATATTGGAGATACATTATGATATCCACAATCCCTCAGAACTCTGCTCAGCTGTTTCCAATGCCCATTTGTTAATTGTATGGTCTTTTTTCTTTCAAGTCCAGTCTATTATATTTCTATGGCTTAATTATTTCATTTCTATGGCTTATTTCATTAGTTCCGAAACCCACCTACCAGTGACATCATCGATGAGAAATCCAAGCTAATAGAAACAGCAGGCTTTCTATTCCTGGAAAGTTAGCATGTTATAACGGAAGCCTTCTCGCATTAATACAAATAAAAACCTGTCTGAACGGTGATGTCATACTGAAGTGTCCACAGTAGACACAAATGGTGCCATGTTACAATGAACAGTAGTGAGGAGTGAGGACCAATTATATGAAGATATGTTGAAAATGGGAAGTTTTCCTTTAGGCACAATACTTGTGCCTAAAAATGTAGTTTCCGCCACTGTCTGGGACTTGATTAGATCCAGTTAATTGGTGTTATTTTTCTTACTTAACTTCTTTTTATAATCCCTGTTATCAAATATCTAGCTGTGGGTAAAAACATTAAAACAGATTATTAGTTTTACACTTAATTAGCTCGGAGGATTCAGTGTGTCGTACAAGCACGAGTTTAATATTCATTTTGTAATCATAAAGGAGCCAGAGGCAGATGATTGGCTAAAATCATGTTCTATGTGTAAACTTCAAATAGCTGTCGGGTGGAAGGAAGCCTTGTATGTCCAAAACTGTTACTTTTCAGGAAATTGAAAAAATAACCTTTTGTTCCAAATGGATCCAATGTCGTTTTGAGAGCGCATGTTAATATTTTTTCAAATGTGTGGCCAAGGCTGAACGGATTGTTAGGGTCGTCCACCATCCCAGCCACAGCCTGTTCAGGCCATCGGCAAGCGGTATTTCAGCCTTACTAGCCGCACGCAAACACTATGGAGCACTTTCTTCTTGGCCGCCATCAGACTTATGAAGACACACTAAACATTAGGCTATTATGGCCACATGCCTAATGTATTGGACCTACAGTATTACCTATGACAACGCAGTTTGCACAGTTGCACTTGAGCAATGTTGCTCTTTGAGGTAGTTTAGATCTTTTATATAGATTTAGATATTGTATTGATGTATATATATTTTTTAAGCAGCTTAGTTTTTAACACGGCACATTTGACACGTGGTAATCTTGAGACTGTAGCTGCCAATAGCGTTGTGCGATGGAGCATATGCATTCGATTTATGGGAGCAGTGCAGCAGCGTCTGTTGGCCTGTGTTGTTGGTATTTTTCTGATCCTGTTGTTCAGTGTGTGACTGTGTGTATATAGCCTATACTGTACATAGGCGGATTATGAGACAATGTGCCCCTGGGCACAGTTGTAAAAGCAAGGCCCCCCCAACCCCCCCCTGGCCGGCACACTGACTATAGCAATCAACACCACAATAACTATGTTTCAACTGCAACAGGACGGATAACAAATACAGTACACCGAATACAGAACACCAACACCATGTTAACACAACACACCCTGCATCGCAAAGTTGTTTTGAGCTTCCAATGCTGTTTTGCACTTTGTCTCTGTTGGGTGGAAACATGTCCAAAACTGTTACATTTTAGGATTCAAATTTAAAAATGCCGAACAATCGCAGATACAGGCTCAAAATGCATGGCTTCACACCACTTTTCTGTGGATCTCCTACTTTTTATGCTTTTGTGTGATGCTGTTGTATGATCAAGTAGGTGTGTTAAATTACGAAAGAACACAAAAAGTTATTATGGAGATACAGATGTGCCATTCCAACACTTCAGGCTTTCCTGTACTTGTCCTGCATTTTTTATACTTGTTTCCCCAAGGTTCTTTTCACTGTTTGTTTAGCCTTGCTAATCTCTTTTGTTACTGTGTTAAAGTGTCCCTTTTCAACACTTCTTTTCATTGTAAAAAAGAATCTGAATAGCATTTACATAACAACACCTTTGCAAATGCCCTCCTTTCTCACTGGCAATGTTCTGACAATTTACTGACAATCCACTGTCTTTGCCAATGGCATGGAAGTTCTCAAATGGCACATCTGTAAGAGGTTTTCTGCCCGACAGCAATGACTTGCTTTTTGCATGCCCCCTCTAAAGTCCTACTGATAAACTGGCAGCGTGAACACTCACTTAAATGGCATTTCATTCTTGTGACGTCCGCAAAGTGAATGTTTAGGAGGCTATTCCTTCAGTTATTAGCATGAATGACTAAGAATGAATGGCTCCCTTTTGAAAACAAAGGCAAAATGAATGACACTTAGGGCCTCTCTCTGCGGTAATTCATGTACTGATCCTGTTGGTCCGTGTGTGTTACGTTTCTGAGCCTGCCCGTGGGGGGAGGGTGGTGAACAAGGAGTGAGGAGGGGTCCATGGAATAAAGCAAAATTAAATCTCATGACTGAAACATGTTGTCTGTAGTTTGACCAATCTAAATACTCTTTCATCTTAAAATAACCCTGTGAGCATGTAGATTGGCTATTTTCGCTGTGCAACATGATTCCATTGAAGACATGCTGGCTTCTATGGAATCCAAATGATTGAAATCAGTCGTGGCGACTGAGAACTTGAATCCATGCCCGATTGTGGAGATAGAGTGGGTGTCTCTCAGGTATGGGGAGTGTAGAGCCCAGGATCCACTGAACCGTTCCTTTCCACCACGATGCCACTAGAATACCACACTGTACAGCACGTGCGTCACCATCATCTCAATAGAGTTGCGGAATAGAGGTTCTACAATGCCAATATGTGACCAGGTCTAGCAAAATGGTCCTCATCTTGCCTATAATGAAAAGGCAGAAAATCTAAAATAAACTTGTTTTTTTTTTTTTGTGATTTTCGTTTTTGTTCATATTAACACAGTTTGAATGTTGAAGAAGGTTTTCATTCCAACAGATTATTGATTTGGGCAAATTAAATGTATACATTTATAAGTCAAAGTAGGCTAGCCAGCTCTAGGTGTTGAAATGTTGTGAACATTCAAAGGGGATTTTCTCAGCTTTGGGTAAAACGGCACAATCATTTTAAAATGGTCATATCTCCTTCAAATATTTGCATTGAATGATACATCATATGAAAGCTTACATTCTGTACTTTAATAACCTGTAAAAAACTGAAAAATTACTCTGGTCGAGATGAGGGCCTATTTGCCAGACCCGGTCACATATGCCTTCTATGAGCCACACATTTTTGGATTGTTTTATTCTTCACACTCCATGGTATGTGATGTGACCTCTAGCGCAATGGTTTATTATGATTCATACAATGAAAAAAAATTAAATAAATCACACTTGTGTGAAGTGAGGTTGACATACTGTCTAAAAAAATCTCGTGCTTTATTGGTGTGGCACTATCATCATCCTCATCGTCCTACACGAGACATGAATGGTTTGGTTTTTGGTTTTATCTATTAGCACGTAAAAAAAGAACAATACATACATATTAATATTGTGCAGGAGAAGTTAGAAGCCAGAAGGCTTATCGAGAACTTCCCCTAAAAGTATACAAAAGTAACAGTAATACATTCTATGAAATGCATTGTGTAAAACGGAATCAGTCACAAGATGTATTTATATCGGCCACATGACATCTCACGTCGTCATTTAGTGCCCTAAATAAACATTGAAAGTCCATAGACTTGGCTGACACATGACGTAATCTTCAAAAGCAATGCATGATTGGAGGGACTAGCGCCCCTCAAAAAGAAATAACCTTTTGTAACGATGCTATGAATTGACAAAGAATTGTGTAACTTAGTTATGCTATCAATTTGTGGGGAATGTGCATTTCGTAGGCTATAATACCAACCATATATCACCTGTCATGTCTCGTTTGTGTCTTCCCTTCCACCTACATCTCGAAAAGCCTTAAAACATTGTGTGTGTGTGTGTGTGTGTGTGTGTGTGTGTGTGTGTGTGTGTGTGTGTGTGTGTGTGTGTGTGTGTGTGTGTGTGTGTGTGTGTGTATGTATATGTATATATATATATATATATATATATATATATATAAAGGATAGTAATATATCCATTCAAACCCTTTTTTGTAACAGATCTACGGCATAGCATTTCAAAAACACAACACCACCGAACACAAGAATATAAAAGCCCAGGTATTTCCAGCATTTTTCACATGCAGCTCCAGAAAAGCTCCTCTTGTCTCCAGTGTCTCTGCCTCGCCAGAGATATCAACCTGTGTTGATAAAAAGGCAACAGTAAGATCTTTGAAAAGACAGGATGCTTGGCGTTTCCCTAGAGGAGGCCGTCTGTCAGACCGACGCCTCCAAAACAGCGGATATACAGATGCACAGCTACCGCCAAAACCATGGTGGAAAAAGTACTGCAATTATTTACTTAAGTTCAAGCATCAATACTGCAATGTAGAAATACTCTGTTACAACTGAAAGTCCGGAATTCAAAATTGACTTGAATAAAAGTACAAAAGGTATTGGTGCTATTACTGTAAGCGGTTGGCCACCAGGATTCATTATTTTTTCACTGTAATTCACGCCAGGATTCAACATCACCTAGCAACCCAGTGCTAATGTGAGTAGCATTACGACTTGATCTATCATAATCACTATAAAAGACCAATTGATGTAGATGTAAAATTGGCGCTAATCGTAATATACTATTTTGAATTACCATACATCTATGGCAATGGCGCCCAATGTGTTAAAATGTACTTCAAGTACCAAAAGTAGTCTTTTATGCAGAATGTCCCATTTCACAAGTTTTCAAATGTATAAAATATAGATTTTTAAGCAGATCTACAAGCTCACAATATGTCGTATCGTCGCGACGCATTGTGAGCTTATAGATCGGCTATTACATTTGACATGAAAAGGTTTGAGAACCACTGGTTCGCAACCCGGTTGCGGTGATCACCTTCATTGACTTCCAAAAGGCTTTCGATACCATCCACCAGGGGAAACTCATGAGTATTCTACGTGCCTACGGAGTTCCAGAAAAGTTGGTCCAGATGATAGAGTCAAGCTACTACAGCCAGACTCGAACCAAGGTCCAAACCTGTGACGGTGACACCAAAGAATTTGAGATTCTAGCAGGGTGACACTCTTGCCCTCTTCCTGTTCGTTGTAGCGATGGATCATGCACTGAGACTTGCAATCAATGGCACTGGGGTTCACTCTGGTCCCGAGGAAGTCAAGGCGAGTACACCCCATCATGGTCACTGACCGCCCTAATCTCGGATACAGTCGAGAAAGGAAGGGAGCTACTACTGGCAGTAGAAAAGGAATGCAGGAAGATCGGCCTCAAGCTCAATGCCAAGAAAACAAAGGTAATGACAGTCAACACCATTGCCACTGAAGATGGGACGGTGCTCGAGCGAGTCGAGGACTTCAAGTACCTCTGGGCCTGGACTGCCTCAACTGAACAGGATCTGAAGGTTCGGAGAGCACTTGCCTGGAAAGCCTTGCACGGGATGAGGAGAGTGTGGAAATCAGACATGGGAGAAGACCTTAAGAGGCGGCTGTTCATAGCTACTGTGGAGTCAGTACTGATGTATATGGGGCCGATACATGGACCCTCACAGTAAAACAGGAAAAAGCCCTGGATGGAGTCTACACAAGAATGCTACGAATGGCACTAGGTGTCACATGAACGGACCGCATCAGAAATGTGGACCTCTATGGGGACCTACCACGGGTCACGGACAAAGTCAGAGAGAGAAGGATGAGGATGAGGTCAGGCACCCAGAACCTGAGCAAGTAAATTGACCCTATGGGAGCCAACCCAGGGTAAAGCCAGGAGGGGAAAGAAGCGTACCACATATGTAGACGTGCTGCGGCGCGACAGCTTGGCTGACAACACTGCAGAGCTCAAGAACCTGATGTTGGATAGGAAATTGTGGAGGGCAGCGATCCAGGAATCCCGAGTTGGTGTTGGCTAGACTCTCGCAGCAACTAACTAAGGAAACAAGCCCAAATAGGTTGGCAATAGAGCTTAACTTGACATACAGGGAGTTACTTTGTCAGTCCGGCAGGCCAGGCGAAGATAATAACATTAATTATGTAAAGTGGTGCTGACCGCTTTCCTCCGCACGCTATCACATTCCGATGGACTAGATCCAAACAAAGTCAGGCGGTAATCATACGTTCACAGCAGACACATACAGAATACATGATCAATATGGTGAGAATATTGTACATCCAATACTTATAGGTTATTAAATCATAACACAAGCAAGCCCCAAATCCCGCAACTACCAATAGTTACAAGCAACTTTAGAGGAAAAAACGATGCCATATAGTCGCTTATAATATAATAAGCAGACAACGCGTTCAGAGAGGAAGCTGGATGAGAGAATGAGAGACGGGCGGGAAAAAGGAGAGAGAGGAGGAGCAGATGATGATGGGGGGGGTGAGAGGAGAGGGGCAGCTGTACGTTGTAGCGCCCATCGATCGGGGCTGTAAAGCTATAGCAGGGCGGAGGGCAGTGGTTTTAGTCTCAGCGTGTGATGGATCTTTCTCAGATTATAGAGTTCTCACATATTTTTTTTTACGTAAGCAAAAGTA